>NW_024884855.1:6862351-6932200 GCF_019232065.1 Centrocercus urophasianus | reverse complement strand
CCCACAAAACCTTATAGGAAGCTCACACCAGTGATTTCAGCTCTTGCTCTGTTTCCCACAACATCTTTATTCTCAGCTCCAGCACTGCTGCACAGCTGCCCTGTCTTCCTGCAGCAGCCCACCAAGTCCTTTCCCGCTGTGACTCCATCTCCACACAGTGTCCACAGGCACTGCACACCGCACGCGGCCCCCACCTAAATCGCCGCGGTGGGCAACAGCCAATCCGTTCATCACTTCGCCGACCCCCAGTCGCAGCTTCCCAGACAGGCTCACCGCACTCCGCTCTGCTCCCGGCTCCGTTCCCTGTTCTGCCGCCACCGCCGCCGCCGCCTTCTCACCTTCGCCGATACTCCCTCATGCTGCGGCACGCGGTCGTATTTCACACCTCCTGTTCCCGCCTCGCTGGCTCAGAGCCAATCACTGCCTAGATGGTTCCAGCGGGAACCAATCCCCGCCGCAGCCCAGTCAGGGCTTGGCCCGCCCCCCATTCCCGCCTTGCTCCGCTTCGCCCAATCCGACTCGTAGACACTCCCGCCCCGCCCAACCAATCCTCGCCCTGCTCCGCTTGACCCGCGCACTCGGCCAGCAATGGCTTCTGCAGAGTTCCCCGACGGATGTGATCGAGGCTGAGAGATGGCGTAGGACCCGACTTTCCAGTAGCAGCAGCGGAACGGCTGCGTTTGGTGCTCGGAAAACGACCTAGCCACTTAGTACGGAGGCTGCCAGAGCGCTGCCGGCCCCTATAGCAAGTTGGGCCGGGCAAAACGCGGAGAAGGGGCCGCTTTCTTCCTACTGGGCCAGGATTGGGCAGGGCGGCACTAAGTAGGCGTTTCCCGCCTGAGGAGAGCGAGGACGGGATTGGATAGGGCGGCGTTAGTTGGGCGGTTCCCGCGTGAGGGGAGTGGGCACGGGATTGGACAGTACTCCTGCTGGGCCCCAGAAGGGGGGGGGGGGGGGCGGCGGCAGTTTTGGCGCGCGGAACGAAGAGGGGCTCGGGTTGACAAAAGGCGGTCTTTAATTTTATAAACGTTCACCCAACTGATGCATCAAAACAGATGTTCAAAGAATTTTTTTTTTCTTTCAAAATCCAACCGTTTCCTATGAAAGCACAAAACCACTTCCACAGCTTTTTCTCCAAACAGTCATTAATTCCACATAAACAAAAAAGCAGGCTGGTTAATACAAATAACTATGAAATACAGATTAGGTACTGATCACAGAGTAGCGCTGAAATGATTACAATACAGTAAGGTTCCTCCTGCAGTCACAGTCCGTCAAGGCACTGAGCACACACAGCTGTTTGCAGTGACAGGGCCAGCAGTCACCGCCGCTGTGCCGGCTTTGGTTCACGTCTCAAAAACCTGCAGCAAAGCAGTGAGGGAATGTCTCTCGCAAGGCCTCTCCTTGTAACGCCTAACAACTAGAATAAGAGTCTAACCGCGGCATTAAAAAGATTACTTCCGTAATACATGCACTTTAAATAACTAATAATTCGCTTCTTAAAATCGGTTGGAATTTCGCTAATACCGTTGGTAACAGCAGCAGCTACACTTCCTATGCACGCTTCTGCCGTGATTAATTCCTTCCATCGGGGATGTGGATAACTCGAGGCACACAGATCATTACACCTCTCCTGCACAGCTCCTCGCCCTGCATTGAGGTGCACACAGGTCTCCGTGCCGGCAGGAGAAGCTTTTCACTGTTGGCTCTGTCAGTTTTCCCGTCAGGAAAGGAAAGAGTGTTTTGGCTCCCTTCACAGAGCAGTGCTTTCTGTGTCATTGTCAATATCTAGAGGGAGGTGGTTGTGCAGTTCTTTGCCCGCTGCCTCCGTAGGAAGCTCTGCAGAAGGGTTTTGAAGTGGTTCTGGAATACTGGAATTGGAGTCTGCACAAAAAACGGAAGAGCAAGTTTAGCAGTCAGGACAGAGACATCTCAGTAGTGCATTGCTGGTGCATTTCCTTAGGAAGAAAAGGGAAAGAAAGATCAATGAGGGCTTTTACCAACAAGGGTTTCTCAGACAGAGGGCTGGCACGCACGCTCACATGCGACAGAAACACTGGGCTAACCCAAACTAGAAATCTCATCCTGGGGTCATTTCTCCTACATGCCTTCTTTTAGCCATGTACATAAGTGTATTTGTTTGCTTTCCACCATTCGTAGGAAATACAACAATGTCACGGTCCTCAAGGCCCCCAGAAAGTAATGCTATACCTGGGCAGTCGCATCAGACCCGGATGGTCACTGAGCATCAATGGGCACCTCCACACCAGAGGGCACCACCCCGGGCTTTTAGAAGTGACAGCAGGAAGAAATTATCCAAGACAACATTCATCTCCTGTGTGCAACTAGATCCTGTTCTTTGCCCCCTACTGATGAAAGGAGAATTTTGTTCAAGCTAAGGTGTCCAAAGAAGGACAAAATGTTCCTGGTGACTGACTGTACTGGCAGGTAGAAAATTAAAAAAAATCCGGAACAGTTTAAAAGATGTGAATGAATATGTTGTCATTGTAAGTCAGCTTCGTAGAATAGTAAGCCATGGCACTACTTACTGCAACAATCCAAACAGAAAATTGTTTAGATCGATAAATCTAGCTAAGCACCTTGCTTTTAAAGTCAGGTGGCAAAGATAAGAATCTTTTGAAGACTTTGAATCCTATCATTAAGTCTTAAATTTAGCCCAGAAGTTACACTGCAAGCGTTCAAGTTAAAAACTTCTGAGCTAAACAGCATGGAAGAGGCCCAAGCAGATACAGAAGCGATGCCCAAGGCAGCGCCTCCTGCTCCTTTCCCAGGCCCACGGGCAGGCACTCTCACATGAAGAAGTTTTGTGGTGGCACTGCTAACACGACAGCTGCAACTCCATCACGTTGTTGCCTGACACCAACTGCCTGTAGTGCACAACATGACACTCTCCCCATTCTGAAAACCAGCACAAAGTTACTGTTCAGCAGACCTCAGAGAGCAATGAAGAAAATAATGTCTGTGCTACTTTCAAACCAAGCCCCTGTTCACTTTGTCTCACCATCCACGTGTTTAACATGAAAATTTAAGTACTTTTAGAATCAGTTGAGTTAAAATTAAAATTGTTTAAAGGTCAGATGTTTTAGGCATTTTACTACTGTCATCAGAAGCACCATTACATACAAAAAGTTGTAGCCGTGTCCCAAATTCCTACATATTCTCTTGCTCAATTCCCCACATGCTATGCCCAACCATGGAGAAGGTGGCACTGATCTCAAGCAGCAGAGACACTACATTCTCCCCAGTATCTGTCACTACTGCCAAGTTTTCATTCACAATATGATTCAAAAGATGCAATTCTGCTGCTACTGCATATCAAGGGACGAGATCTTCTCAAAAAAGAGGTAACAGTGTGAGATGACACAGGAAGGGAGTATTTGTGATTAACAACACAGCTAAGCTGGACACAAAATGAACCTCTGCATAAGATACACGGATTTCAAACTGATTTTCAGTAAGCTGAAGAAGTAAAATGTGAAACTGGCCAGTCAAAACAGGAATTTTACACATTCTAGTCTTCAATGCTTTTAGTATGTTAATGTAAAAGCAAGCATAAACAGCCATGCTTTTTGCATGCCACACTAGTGATAATGCAAGCAAGCAGTGTTATTTGTGACAGGTTAGTAGTGGGCATTAGCACACACATGATTACAAATTAGAGACATTTTTGGCCAATCATATGCCTTTTCCTTACCATTGAACTTTCCAATACAGTTCATACTGAAAGCAGGTCAAACATCTAGATTATTTAATAAAATTTTTGATTAGAATATTCTTTTCTAGGGCTCATAACTTTAATACTGCAAATAGAATTTGAGGCATTACTGTCCAGAATACGGACAAAGAAATTCAATATTATCCTGAAAACAATTCAGAATTCTCATGCTGATATTATAAAGTCTGCTGGCACCTAAATTTTCATTTCTATTATTCCTGGTTTCCCTTGCTCCATTATTTAAAGTTAAAATTGAAAGTAGTTATTTCACACTGTGAATCAGATAAGCTAGTTTATAGTACCAGCCAGTGCTTAAATATAACTACATGTGCGTGTGTAAATGTTAGAGCAGATACTCTTATGTAATACACAGTGGTGTTAATTCAGAACAAATATTCTCTAAAGCAAAATAAAAAGGACTGATCTGGAAAAGCTGGATGATCCTGCACTGAGAGCACTGCGTTAGACAAGCCCGGCTGTCACTTCAAGTGCTCCCACTTCTCGGTTTGTTTTCAAAACACACTAGGTTCTCTAGATTCCTTTACCAGCTCTGCTAAAGAATCCTTCATCATCAGCTTTCCTTGACAGACTTTTCTGTGTGGTAGCTTTCCTACTGTTGTTTACCATACACCATTTACCCAGCCGACCTGCTAAGGTTTGCACTTGGGAAGACCGATATCTATTAATTCTTTTCTAACATTTTCAGGTTGATAAACAGATCTTAGTGTTTTTTGGTTGGTAGTTTCTTCAATTGTATCCAAACAACAAGACAGCTGTGGTAATTCACACAACCACTATCGCATGGCAGATGCTCCGTGTAACTTAAACTCCCCCACTAATGAAGCAGCCCCCTGCATACCAGCTGGTTATTACTTAGAAGGCAAGCATTTCTCCAGTTACACTGAAGTAAAACAAATTCTGCTTAACTGCTTGCACTAAAGCAACTTCCCCAGAATCAGGAAAATTCTCTTTACTTGGAGTTTGACTCATCAGCATTGTTCCCATTCTCAACTTCTGTACAAGTGCTGTAAAGATGCAGAGCCTACAGACTTAAGGCCAAATTCAGTTTTGAAGTGAATTGCTTTTGTATTTTAAAGATGTTGATAAAAAGAGCAGGAGTACAATCAGGAGATATCTTATTTTAAAACACAAAGCTACCTTTTAGTTGCTTAGCTGCTCATTTATTGCTAGTTCCTTGTATACAAAACTATACTCCTGATCTTGAGATAATTCTGGAATGCAACCTCAACTTTTCCAGCCTGTCATGCAGTTGTTACCTTAGAAAGGTAGCATATTTCTGAGCTGCTATGTATCAAGTGAGATTATTAATGTGCTGTTTGGCAGCTGTGATTGAGCAGACTATTAGCAAGGCTGGGGCTGACAGAATGCAAATACGCCAGAATGCAGATGCTGCTGCACCTGCAAAGGAGTTTAGTCACACAACTGAGTATTTTGCCAAATAAGGTGCAAGTAAAAACAACTGAAAACCTAGAGTGAAAGCTACACTGAAGTGCAACCAGAAAAGACTGAACTGGAGGAAAAACTATAAGCTGCAACATTTGCCTGCATTGATGAGAAGAAATCTATTTTAAATGGGTCACTGCTTCACACCAGGTGACTGTGGGAAGTGCTATTCACTACAGTTATTTTTACCATTTGTACAGCACTATTGAAATTAAGCACAGGTCCTAATATGTCTTACAAACAGAATGACATGAGAACATACAGAGTTGACAGAGCACGTATTCCAAAGCGCATATACAAAATAAAGCTACAAATAAAATACTGCTGCGCGGGAGCATTTTAGCTTATATTGCATGTTTCTAGTAAGTACAAACCTTATTCGCAGTAACCATCCCCACCTGTGAAGGCACCATGGGGTAAAGCTGTTAGGCAACAGAATTTACACTTTGCATTCCAAAACATTAGTTTCATTGTTCAGAAGCTGCAGTGTCATTAGAAAGTTTTAACTATTATTGAACATGAGTAGGTTTAAAAGCATTAGTCTTACATTTGCTGTCTTTTCATTCAGAACTTCCTAAACCAAGCAAAGACTCACCAGCAGCACATTTCAAGATCTGCTAGCTTTTACTTTCTTCAGCAATTAACTTTTTTCCAACATTTAAATTAATATTATCTCTACCAAGCTAATAACTATGAGCTTCATTAAGTTCTTGTGAGAAGACAGAAAATTCATCTTTAATTCATCAATGTCTTAAAAGAGAAAAAGTCTGCACATAAAGAATGAAGATCAATCCACAATTTAGTTAAGTCTATTTGATTCTTCAGCTTCCAGACTTAAAACCCCATCAGAAAGCTTCATCTCACAAAGTAAAACATTCGGTGTTAGCATCTGTTCTACCAGAACACATCAGTGATCGCTTCATTGATTTGCTATCTCCTGTAAATCCCAAATATACTATTCCTGATGGCATCTTCTGCTTTCTCCAAATTATTTGCCTTTTCTGCACACAGAAGCATAAGCCTAGGAGATTGCCATGATGCTGAGGCTGGAGAAAGCCCTGTGGAGTTTGTTGCTACTCCAGTGTCTTGCATCCAGCACTTTAAAAAAAAAAAAGCAAGCTAATGCACACTTCCCCCCACATCATTCAGCCTGACGAAAGGAGACCTTCACTATGGAAGACCCCCAAGACCCCCAAGTGAAGAACAGTTGTGTGTGCATTCTAACTGTAAATAAGCAATTCAGTATTTTAACTGTTGCTTGTGCTTTCTTAAAAGATTACACATAGCTACAGACATTTTCTTCATTTCCACTCCCTAAGGAGGCACTGAATATGAAAGAATCCACTCACCTGTTACTATTTTGGAAGCTGTTTGCGTGGGATTTGCAATAATACCGTCTCCAGCCAGCTGAGAAGGAGGATGAGGAGGAGGGGGAACACTGGGTCTGTTTCTGGGCTTGGGCACAGGCCGCGGCCTTGGCAGCGTGCCACTGTGAGGTGGAGAGTGAGACTGTGAAGTGTCTTGAGCAGATGACTGCGGCTGTGACAGCGGGGAACTAGTACTGTGCTTGCCTAGGGGGGGTGTATCAGGTGGTGTTGGAGTCTGCGGAGGAGTGTAACAGGGCTGCTCTGGTCCATGTTCACTGCTGGGTGCAGCAGGAGATGCTTGATTGTTTGCTTTGGGCTGCAGTGGAGGAGTAGCCTGCGTTGGGGGCTGTGGTGGTGGGTGGCTGGGAGCTTGGATTGGGGACAGGCTGCTGGAGTATCGCCGAGGTGCAGAAACCTGGGAACTGGAGGTCAGGGCTGCTCCCTGGTTTGCATGTTGGGCAGGAGGAGAAGAGCTTCTGGCAAGTGGCTTTGGAGAGATTGAAGGTGGCTGAGCAGCTGGAGCAGAGCTTTGGCTTCCTGGCTGCCCTGGCGGGGGGTTAGCTGGCTTGGGAGGTGCTGGCGCAGGCTTTTTAACAGCTGTGAATGGAAGAGGGGAGATTTTATGGCAGTGTGTTGTGAAACCAAACTCCTAAAAGAAGGAATTCATAGCTCTATGAAATACTTAAGTATATTACTGAAATAAAATGGTGCATTACAAAATAAAAGTGGTATCAGTAGGAAACTACAGAAATGCAAATATTGGCTTACTAATCAGTAGTCAAGTGACTTCATTAAACAGTGTTGATAACATTACTAGCAGCACTCATGAAGGAATCCAAAGATATATACAGGTCCTAGTGAAAGGCAAAAGAACTGAAGTCTGGAGTAAAGGAAGACATGATGGTAAAGTAATTTTAGCAAGCATTTTTGTAGTGCTTAAAGAACAGTTGGAACTTAGTGCTTTAAAAGCCAAGCAAAAAAAAAAAATCATACCTCTTCTCACTGAATGGGGACTGGGACCTGCTGCATTCTGTGGCTGATTAACAGAAAGCTGATTACTGCTACTTGCTGACTGGTTTGGGGCAGCATTCACATGCCCACCGTTTCTCACGGGTGGAGGAGTAGCTGAAGATGCGTTGTCCTTAGGTTTTGAGGTACTGAAAATCAAAAGTCTCAAGTTAGAAGATGATTACAAAATGCCTTGCGCAGATCAACTGCACCTTTAAGGTTTACGCTATGAACCACGCTCCAGTTCTGGCCCTTACACATCTTAAAAACCTTCTGCACTGGCTGTTATTACTGACAAACTGAGCACTAAAACTCTTCAAAAAATTCACAGGTAGGTTTCAGGCAGACCTGTACAAAAGATCCATTACCAAGATAAATCAGGAATCCAAGTAGTTCTGTAACATCACAAAGCCTGTTTGAATTAAATACTGGTACTCACAGTACAGCTGCCACACCAGAGCGCCCTTTAGGTTCTTTAAGAAGTGCCCCACCAATAAGGTTCACATAAATGACTCCTTTCATTTCCTCATTCAAATATAGTCACTACTCCTGTAACTGTTAACTTTCCCAAATACTCTTGACACAGCACCACATCCAATTCACTGGTAAGGAGTAAGCAGTGGCACTCTGAAGCTTTGCCAAAAAAAAAAAAAAAAAAAAGAAAACCAACTTGCTGCATAACTCACACAGACTAGGCAGATGCAGCCCTCACTGCTCAAGTCTGCAGAGCCTTTGGAAGCCCTCAGAGACTGCAAAGGCTGTGGGTGTGGAGAGAACGGTGGTTCCCCTCCTTCTGGCTGAAACTCCCCACTCTACCTGGAATTAAACTTTCACCCTGCTTCCCGTGATCAAGGGAGTCCAGTCTGAGATGAGCATCCAAGAGAACAATTCCAGTAAAACCCCCAAAATTCAGATCAGGACATCTCAGTTCTTTCTTCTTGATATCGGAGAGAAACAACAATCGAGTATGAACCAGCCACGGTGGTTCTGCACAGTGCCTCCCCATTTTACTTCCTATGCACTTACAGTCTTCATTCATCTCTCTTTACAACATCTCCATCTCAAAATGGCAAAAACCTTTCAATTACTTACTAGCAAAACATAACCCTAATTTTTCTAGATGCTGTTATTAAATTTCATGTAGTTTTTAGATGCTGCACTTAAGGTTTCATTTTAGCTTCCTCTGCCACAAGAGACATCACTGGAGAAATACTGGTCTAGAGGGGATATTTAAACGAGATATTTTTGCAGAAGCATCACCTGGAACCAAAAGCTACATGCCAAAGAATCAGCGCTGCATAAAACTCCGTGATGGCTTTTTAATGTAAGGCGTTACGCAAGAGACTGATGGCTGGGGAGCACTACGAGCAATTTTATGCATTCACTACATCTCTCAGATCTCAAGAACAGTAAAAGCAAACTGCTGCTTTCACCGTCCCTGAAAGTAAGAATCAAAGCTACTGCAATTATTCTTGGAGTCCATGTATTCTGATACTGAAGATATGATCACACAGTTTCCATCTGTAATTGAGTAGCAGAAAAGTCTGTATACACACTTCTAAAGAAATATGACAAATTGACTTCCAGTTTTCTAGCAAGTCTGGTCACCACTAACACTTGCCACAGAAGAAGGTGACAAATCCAGATAACATGAACAAGAAACAACAAACAAGACCAATGGGTTTCTAGCAATGCCACTGGCAGGTTTTGATCTTTCAGCAGCAAACTGACAGACATGCTGCATGGACACCTATGGAGTGTAATTTGGAAAGGTCAGCATGGGCAGCAAAAGTAGATTTTATTTATTTTTTTTTTTTTTAGCATTTTTCACAATTTTTTCCTTAAGAAATTCCTTATGTTAGGAAGATCGATTCTGGAACACACATTCAAATTAAAAGATCATAAATACACGTAGAAAGAGAGCTCTTTTACAGTGCTTCTGCCCACACCCAAAAAGACTCTGCATACAACAACATGTCCTCTAATCAGAGGATGTGCCTTGTGAAGCTGATACAGCTGACATCATCAGTTTGCTGCTGAAGCAGCCAGCTAAGCCACTGCCAGCAGAAGCCATACCTCTTACCTGACATCCTCATTTCCTTGGCTTTGTAACTGTTCTGCTGTGCCAGCAGATAGGGCAAAACCAGCACCCACTGGGCTTGTTTCAGCCACAGCAGCTTGTGAGTGCTGCTCTGCTCCAGAATGAGCCAACATGCCAGCCTCTGTGGGTGGAAGTGGTGGCTGGAAAGCTGGGGATGTGTGCTTTCTATTTATAGTGCCACATCTCCGAGGGTTTGCTTGGAAGTCCATAACCTTGACACCAAAGCTACAGAAAGAAGAGAGAGTAAACACACCACGCCAGCCAACACCAGTTAACTAAAGCAACAAGACAACTGGCTGTTACAACCCACAAAGACAAGTGCAACCCCTGTTGCTTAGCATGCAAAGCAGCAACAAGGAAAGCTCCCACTGTCTGCATATAACACCATTAATGTTAAGACATGCAACACTATTTGACTTATCTGCACAGAGGGTAAACATAAGTGGAACAAATCACTCAATAACATTTGAAGACGGACTGATGACAATGAGGTCGAAACATTCAGTATTTTTACATGTAAATACATACATTTCCTTTCACACCAGAGTATCTACTGTCTAAATATGGTATGTAATAGAAACAAAATTCATGTGTCAAAACTTTTAATTTGTTGTACAGATTTCAAGACAGACTAAAAATGGCACTGGATATATGCTTCCACGATTTGGCCAAAGAAACAGGTGCCCCTATTTAACTATAGATAAAGAAACTAACAGGTTTGAGAATGTGTTTAATATATTCAAGAACTGAATTTTATGCTTGTTGTGTTAAAGACAGTGAATCCTAAACTGACTTTCTTCTGCTCCTTCTGTCAGCACTGATAAAATTACATGTGGCTACCCACAATTAACATTTAGGTAACAATTTAACACTTGCATAAATAGCTATAAACAAAACAGCACATCACTTTAATATTCATGGTATGAGTGATAAATAAGTGTTACACTACATGTTATATGGGAAAACAGCATGTTTTATTTATTTTTTTTTAGCAGTTTACTATTTGCCATGGCATACTGTACCATCTTCAAATCAGAAGTCTTATCATGAAGGCACCAGGTAACACCACCTCGGCTTATGGGCTTTGAAAAGAAGCCATGGAATACCAGAAGTTAGACACTGACAGATGTTACTACATACACTTCTGTTTCACTGGATTTCAGACCCCCCACATCTGTAATAGGAAGATGGTGATTGGAAGCAGTGGTATCTGCTTTTTTTTTCTTTTTTTATTTTAAGTCATGCACAGAGTATATCTAGTACATTACCTTTGAACCTTCCTCAGGCTGCAATAACATGGGGAAAATAAATCACTCTTGTTACCTACAATATTTTCTCAAAATTCTCCTCCTGAGACCACTAAACATGTTAAACTACAGCCTAAGAAGTCAAGTTCTCAGGAGCGAAGACTTAAAACCTCATCTGAGAACGAAACGTACCTTTCCTTCTTCAATAAATCCCCCTCCATTACAGCCATACTAACAGGCCTCTTCCGTTCCAGTGTCCCAGAATCATATTCATTCCCAGTGTGTGACAAATGATTTGAATTAACAGCAGGAACTGCAACAAATGCCCCAGACACATTGAAGTCTTGATCTGGATAAAAGACAGACACCATTCATCAGATGACATATATATACAAAATGGCACCACTTCAAAAAAAGTTACTGGAGGTTTACCTGCAAAGGGTTATCACAAACCAGAATTCTTTTAACTACAGCAAGAATTTACCTCCAGGGAAGAACCAGTCTGCATGCTGAATAATTGGCTCAATAATTGCTACCACATGGACCGAAGTTGCTGCTGCCATTTCAGCAAGGGATCTGTGGAAGAGATGCACAGAATAGCATACATAGTTCTATCAAAGTAAGAAAATAAGATATCTGGCCTTAAACAACACGTAATGCTAAGCACAATGAACCAGCACATCCCTAGGTATCACATAGAGCAACTCTGAATTTTTTTTTTTTTTTTTAGGCAAGTACTCTGTTGCTGTCAATAGTCTACATTTAAAACAACCTGATGGGAAATTCTACAGCTTCATGGAAGTTGTCTTTTACTTTTTCTAAATCCACTTACCCTTCGGTTTTTGCCCACAACAAGTTGGGGCCCAGGACTATTGCGACATTGCTGGGTGTCATTTTGTTGACATCACTGTTCTGTGCAAGCTTTGCTAAAAATTTGATTAAATACCTAAAAAAAAAAAATAAGAAGACCAAATAAACACCAGTGAGTTTTCTCCACGTGATGGAAGCTAGTGTGATACTGAGAACATAATTAGCTTTTATAGCAAGTAATAATTCTGTTCATTCGAGAAGACATTACCAACTGACAGTTCTTACTGACAACAAGGCCAAAATTCAAGAACTCCATTACTGCCAAAACCATGATCCCTTAAATGGAAGAGTTCTGTGCATCACTATTTTGCAGTCAGCAGTAAACTAACTTGACTGAAAAATTCTACCAGTAGCAAACTATTGCACATCAACTACTTGATGAAGCAGGATGTCATTTTATAAATCTAATAAAATTTGGCCAAGTTAAAAAAAAAGGATTAGAGTTTCAGCTAATTAATATCAAAACTAGCTGCACAGTGGCTTTGATGGTTGAGCACTACAAGTCAGTATATGTGCACACATACCTGAAATTAGCATGAAAATGCTTAGGTAATTTGTTACAAATCCTCCATAACTCTTGTAGCTTCTTATCCTGGTCCTGAATACTGAAAGGGAAAAAAAGAAAATGTATTACATCTTTCTCACAGATTAGAAAAAAGTTATTTCTGAAGAGAACAAAAAAAAAAGACTATAATTTTCCATTTATGCCTAATCAAAACACATTGTTGTACTCAGTAATTCAACAACCTGCTTTTCAAATGTTCGAATTATCTCAACCTTCAACAAAGCCAAAACTGCTTAAGCATCAGCACAATCCACAGAAGTCTAACTAATTTGCTAGAGAAAAAAATCTGTGTTCAGAAACGAACAATGTGAGTTTGGACTTTTGAGTTTACCTGAGGATCCAAATTTGATAAAAAATGTAAAATATTTTTCTACATAAGCCTTTGTAGCACGCTTACTTTGCAGCTTGTGTCCACTCTTCATAAAGACTGTAGGTCATTAAAGGCTCTGGCAATTCTCGCAAGTAGGACTTCAAGGCACCTGCAGAACAGGCAAGTTTCTTAGTCAATGCTTCCAGTCTATTTAAAATTGAAATTCTATCTATGCAACAGTACTCAAGCCCCAGTGAAACATCAGGACAGTCCAGCACTTCCATAATCTGTTCAACAGTGAACACAAGAGGCTTGTTAGTCATTACTGTAATTAGACAGAAATGTATATTATTGAATTATGAAGCATCCTTCAGAACAACCTTATTAAAGCTACGTATGGCTCTGGTCTCATGAGAATTACTAGCATGATCAAGGGAGAAATAGGATATTGGAATTACCACAATCACCTGAATTTTAATCGCTACGCTGGCATGCAAATGTATCAAGTATGGTCAGCATGTATGCCCTATACATAACCATGTTAAATTATGCAATTGAACTTTCATTATACTTCTATTCACTGCTTATCTGCACAGAGGTCAACACCGTAGCAAGTCAACAGTTAACGAACAGAATAAATTTGTGTTCTACCCATTTGTCTCTGTTTTGACTCAGAACATTCACAGTACCTGCAACAGCATGGGGATCAGAATAAAATTCATCAAGTTGTGAAGTTGAACAGTCTAAGGCAGCTTTGAGCTTTTTTAACTTGGAGGCTCCAGCAGCAATTCTGAATAAGCCCTGCATGATAAAAAGTGAAAGTTTTATGACTCTCTCAAAACAGTTCATAGTTCAGCGTCATCTTCACTTTATATTGCTTTACCAAGCTGACTCTTGATGTGCCACTGCCATCTGATAACACTTTGGTCCCTCATCACTCTTGGTCCATTACCCATTTTTCATTCTAGTCATGTCAAATATACTACAAATAGTGCTGAAGCCTTCATGTTACAAGACTTATTATCTACATTAATGAGAAAAGTTACTTAAGCAAACTTAAAAAGCACAGATATCAGTTCATGAGTTTCACTACATTCTTCTTCTTTCCTTCATAGAGCATGATACAGTGACACACTTACCTCCTCCTTCATCCCTGTCTCCAGAAGCATCATTACACAGGCTTCAATAGGGATTGCAATTTCACGACCACTGCGCTTGAGATGCTCTTCCAATGGTGTTCCAAAGGCTGGTTTTTCAGTCCATTTGTCTAATTGAAGAGTATTAAAACACTGAGCAAAATATCTAACAATCACTTGGATTACATCCCAGGCAAGAAAAGAAGAAAGCCTCTAGCTAAGAAATCTGCAGAACACGGTAGGAGTTGTACAGCCCTTGACAGGTAACATCTCTCATATGATGAGTAAAGAGAACACGAGCCTGCCAGTATTCCCCATAAAAAATACTTCTGCATCTTTCCAGATGGCAAACCAAGTGCACATCTTCCATATAACTGAGAGCACACATTACTAGGCTGTCACATCCGAACATTACATTGATTCTGATTTGCTAAGACTCCAAAAGTCTTAGGTTTACAAGAATCTTTGAGAAAAACTTTGCCCAGATTTCAGGACTTGGGCTGATCTGAGTTTTATCTAAGATAGATATAAACAGAGCTGTTAATGTAACATTAAGTTTGTTGCTGATTTAAGAATCAGCAACTTCAAATAGGAGTGAATAATCTTACAATCAGAACATTTGCAGCATATCACTAACACCTGCACAGATTTTCAACTTCACATCTCCCAATTGTCCCTCAGCTTTTAAAGTCAAAATTGGCACACATTTCTCCAAACAGAATGTGAATTTGTTTCCATTTTTCACCATTATTTCTGCTGTTTTAATTGAAAAATGCAGATGTAAAACAATGCAAAACGTTATTAATTGTTAGTAAAGATGCATTCTTTCTCTCATACGGAAAAAAAAGTTAAGATGTTGAAGGAGTCTTCCAAAGACACGATGCACTTCTGCAAAGAGTTTTTTTTTTTTTTTAAAGAAAAAATCCCAGCAACATATTAACTATATCCCCTTCACATGGCTTTATTTCCCTTCATTCAGTAATATACCATGAGCGGCCCATGCTATTTTCATCAGTTTTACAAGGTACAGGAAACAAGGAAATCTTAGTAGTTGCTCAAAGTCACAGCAATTTAACTGCAGCTAGAAACAACCGCAGTCACATCCTGCACAGAGACACTGGACCACTCAGATGGTATCCCCCTGGGGGCACCTTCTAAGGAAGGCTAATCTGTATTGAAGCACTCACCATATGAAAAGCTTTGCACAAAGCAGCTAAGCAACAAAGAAAAATTAAACCAGTTGGATCTGTATCTTGTAAACGGAGCCTTCCACACAGCCATAATGCAGCCCTCATGCTGTGTAAGTATCGTTTGTTACTTTGCATTTCATCAGATCCACAGAGAACAGATTATTCTCTATCATTTTTCAGCAAGATGCTCACATTTCTTGGCATCTTTAGTTTACTGGTTCATCTTTCTACAATATCCATATGATCTGCTACTGAAGATAGTCGAGTCTCGTTCAGCTCCAAATGTCACTCAGACTTCGTTCAACCTAATTCTACTGATCAGTAGATTAAGAATCAGTACAGTCAATTAAGGATAGTTATTTCAACAGCACACAGTGCATCTTCAGACCAAACCATTACTGACTCTCCTTATTTTATGCTGACAACGAAAATCTTAATAGCATGGGGAAGAGATGAAACTGTCTTACTAGCCTCTTAGCTGCTGATATTCAACACAGCAAACTCAACATTGCAGTGTGCACACTGGGAAAAAAGGTTGCATAGGAGGAAAAAAAGAAAAGTTCTTTACAATCTTGGGAATTTTTCTGCTGATTGTCTTACTAGTTATTCAAGAAACAAAAGACCCTGAAGTTCCTAAATCACAAATTTTCATCATCTGGAAGAGTCAGGTATAAATTAGCAAAAGGTCACATGAGAAATAGAAAAATCCTTCCTTTGTCCTTTTGGGTATGAGACAGATCCTTAGTATTCTATTAGCGTGTTAAAATATGGCTGGAGAACTCCAGAGAACAGAGCAAAGATGGAATTATGCTTGGGAATGCAGAATTGTTAAGTAGATCAAAATGACCTGATTTATTAAGACTGCATGCAAAAGAATCAAGATAAAGGAGAAGAATATTGTGCATAGGTGGCACAGGCAAGGAGAAGCATCAGCCAGAGCACAGGTTACTTTACCTTGATGGGCTTGAATTTCGGGTAGGACCTTTTCTATGACTGTTAATGCTTTTCTATGGTAATCTGCTTGTGCTTCTAATAACTGAGAACAGAAGCCACATTTTAAAAAACAAAAAGAGCATTAGCTTCTGATGAGCACATAAGACTAGGTTTAGCACACAAAATGTAATCTTTGAGAATTGAGTGTCTATGCATAAGTGCTGCAGTCAAGTTCATACTGAAAAAAATACTCACCATAACAAAAAACTTAGCATATTCTCCTTCTTTGGACACAAAGTTATACATATCTGCTGCTAGTTGATCCTTTGAAAAAAGAAAAAGATGCAAAATAGCAAGTTAAATTTACAAAGGTGTTTCAACTTATACACAGAGACAGTATGTACATCTGTTTTGCCTACACTAACTTTGAACCATTGATTCAGGCTGCACAGACAGCCAGTAATTGCCCCACTCTGCTATACACACTAAGCAGTAAGCTTGAAATGAATTCATGGCATGAACTATTGGTAACTGCTAACTTCTCCTCTGGGTTAAAATCAGACATTTTTAGACAGAATCTTATAATTGTGTGGGTGAACACAAGATACAATCTATATTGTACTGTTTTTAGGGAAAGTACACACAAGAGCATACTTCATTTCTGAATAGTTAGTAACATGCTTTATGACCACACAGTTCATTTTCATTAAAGCAGAATGCATTCAAAATGCCTGCTTAATACATCAAAGAAGGGGGCCACTGAGGTAAGCAATTGGATTGTATGGCAAGATTATTTAAAGTCTATCCTGGAATGAAAAGATAAGTACTATTAAAAGGTTTTGGAGCTCAACTGCATCATAATCTAGCATTCAACTACTGAGAAGTGAAACTGAATGTGAACTGCTCAGAGCTGTGCTACCTCCTGGCTACTCAGTGGCTAGAGGTACACAGATACCCTGAACTTTTAAGTCAAGGCTTAGGCAGTTTCTTCTTATAACTGTTTCAGACTAAACCAGCAAATAATGTAAAATACTTATCCTAAAAAGTAAAGTTCCTCTTAAATGAAAGCACTTCAATGTTTAACTAGTCCTAATTACATCTTTAAAACACTTGGTTTATTAACAGACCCGTTACTTGCGACTGCAAGAAGCAAGATAGCTAGTGCCACAAGCAAGGCTTATGAAAGCAGCCACACTCTGATTGCTATTGTTGCTAATGAGAGAAATGTGTAAACAATAGAGATGCCTCTTGTTTTACCTTGCATTGCTCTACTTTATTTCCAGCTTCATCCATTTCTTCCTTAAGGGAATCTATTTTTGAAGGATGCATTTGAAAATTTGTTCCTGAAGTCTTGTGGGCTTGGTTATACCTGCAGAAGAAAGGCTTCAGTCATTTGATGAAGTCTAGTATTAATCAACAACCTGCACTGAGGGCTCACTTCTAAGACTGTTTTCTTTTGACCGGAAAAAGCCAAACATTTCAGGGGTTTTCAGGTAAGCAAATATCAAAGTCAGATCAGGTATCAACAATAAGCCCATGTGAACAGTGTAGGACTAAGTATTTGAAACTACTTCTTACCTTCCCCTAGCAGAATCCCAGTCCAAAACCAGTTTCGCAAGCTGTTTCCTCTGCTTCTGAATGTTGGGAATCTCTACCTAGAACCAGAATTCAAGGCATACATTTATTTCTGCAGAGTGCAACATGCTACATTTCGTAGATTTCATGTCCACTTTCCACCACTAACTCACTACTATCTATCTTACCAGCAGTGAGATAAACCCTTTTTTGCTCAGTTGATAAATAAAAATCCGGATTTATTTCTTCAGCCAGGCTCATATGACTTACCTCTGTTAGCGTGCTCAGTGGTTCTAGAATGTCCTTTTCAATCTGTACTTCATGATGGGAGAGCTCCAATGCCAATTTATTCTCTGCATCACCACACGTATCAAGCATTTTCCTTTAAGAATTGTAGGAAATGGTTGCAATGTGAGTTACTATTGACTGAAGAAGAATGATTTAAAATAACAATTGTGGGGCTTTGTTCTTTGCTACCCTTTTGGAAAGTCTGCATTGTACAAAGCAAGCCTTTAATGCATAAAAACAAGCTGTTCTATGCTGTCACTGGCAAACTCGGTATAGGCAAGGAGTGCTATTAAACTGTAATTCCTTAACCATTGTAATAGTCTTGGAGGCTTTAAGTCTCTAGATGATTACACTGGTCCCAAGGACAGAAAAGTCAGTATTTATTTTGAAGCTTATCTTTCCATCTTACCAGGCACTGAAAAAAATTGCTCAATACAGTATTTAATTTTCTCCTAAGCCACTTTGATACAAAAGAAGTCTTAATGCCATAATTGTAGGTAATCAAAAGGAAACAGCTACAGTTCCAAAAATCATACTTTGACCTTTGTTTCAACCTCGTTCTAAGGGAAACATGTTCTTTATAATTTTTACCCAAGTTTAAATCTCATCCAACAGCTCACAAAAATGCATGCAAATGTTTCTGGGCTGTTCACCCTGTCTCTATTAGAATCTCCATCAGCAACAAGAAAACAGTTGCTTCAGGAATTCAGCATACTGATGGTTGTTTCAACTGCTTTCCTGAAAATAGCAAAGAAATACTTTGCCAGGCTAAAGAAACTGGCACTGCTTTAAACTAGAAGCCATTGATGCAAATCTGCAGAATGTAGTATTTACACCAGATTTTGAACTTTAAACTGGAGTAATCATTTTAACAGTCCACAAGGAGATAAGTTAATTTTCAAAAGCTTTTACAACAGCAGAATGTCAGAATCCTCTGGAATGCAATTCAGAGCAAACTTACAACTTGTTTCCAGAAAAGTTCCAGAAGAATTGCTTGCTCACTTTTTATTCCCATGAGATAGAGAGAGAATTTAGAAATATTAGTCTCATTAGCTTGAGAACAGCCTTTGTGTATATAAAGTCTCTAATTAGAACTCTGCAAGCAACAAAATCTCAGACAACTTCTTATAAAGAAAGTCAGATACTCACCCCAACAGCGTTTCATCACTTAGCTGGGCAGATCCCTCTTGCATATTTTGAGCAAGAGCTGTTAGAGGAAGCTTTTTCTATGGAACAGAATGAACAGTGCTTAGTTTACTTAATGCTATTGACCCTTCCCAGATTTTCCAGTATAAACCCCCTAAACTTTTCTTCCATTTTGTTTCTCTTATACATATATGCAACTCATTGCTTGACTTTAAGAAAATGCAAAGTCGCAAGAAGTTTCAAGCCGAAAGATTCATGTTCTCAGACACTGAGAAAAGCAGTCTGAGTTGCAAAGTCTAGTCCAAATTGCACCACGACTGTAACAATGCTAAATAGCTTTAACTTGAGATTTTTTTTAAGCTTGAGCATTAAGCAACTAGATCATTCATTTCATGGCAGAGAAATGTTTTCTGTGCCCATTTTCAGAATAATTCTTTTTCAATAAAAGGAGAAAATTTGAATGTTAATCATTTCTGGTTTTAATGCATTAAGAAAACCTTCCTGTGGCTTCGCTAAAGAAAGCTAAGGGGCAGAAATCAAGTATACCAACCAAAGGTTTACGGTTCATTTGAGAAATCTGTGCTCAAAGGCAACTGTAAACATGAGGAGCTTGATCAACAAGGCAAAGCATTGCCCTTTGTTAGCTCTTACGAATGCTTTCAGTACTCAGCACAATGCAGAAATGGGCACCCTGACAATACTAAGGTATTCTAAGTTCACGTTATTATATCTGGATGATGAACTATAGTTAGTATTTTACCAAATAATGTCAAAATGTGGAATTTTATATATACATTTTTTCTTTTTCCACAGTCACACTTCTCTTGGATAACATCAGGCACAGTGACTGATCAGAACAGAGAAGGCCAACCTGTATTCAGACTAGTCTCAGAACAACCCAAGGAGCAGCTGTACTTACATGTCTCTTATCAGGGTCTGTACCATACTGGCCCTGAGAACACGCAATTAACCGTTTCTGTGCGATGTGGAAAACAGATCTCACAGTGTCAAGACGTCTCTCGATCTAGTAGGCGGAAGGGGGACAGAGGAGGAAAAGAAAATAAGAAACAGAAGTTATTTTCTTGGCCTCAGCAGAAAAACCTTCCTCCTATATCACATTTAGTTCTGGCTTGCTTATTTCTCAAGTTTTGTAGCTTACAAAGAAATTCAAATGCTTTACAGAATGCCTGACAGCAAAAATACAGCACGTTCCAATGAACGCCAATTCTGTAAATTCACATCAACAATAGGCATCCAGGTGATATTGACACATTTTCCCTTTTCACTAGGTTTATTATGCACTTATGGACAGTAGCTGCTGGGATGGGATATGCAAACATCTATGCAGCTGCACTGGGAAGCATGCAGTCAGTCCCAACAAAAGCAAGCAGCGCAAACTGCAGCTGCTAACAGGGGTAGCAGCTCTAGCAGAGAGGAACCTGTTCTATTTTGTTCAAGTCAAGATTAAAAGCTACCAACACATTCCAAAGCAGCCTCTATTTGTGAATGTCTTTTTTTCTGAGGTCACACAGTTGAGACTTTTTAAAACACCAAGCACAGGTTTTCATCCCCACATGAAGTGCAGTAATCCCAGTGAAGGGCCGCCCCCAGCACACTGCCAGCTCACAGCTGCCACACGTGCTGCTCACGCTCCCCAAAAAGGCTCTGGAGAGCTGACATTCCAGCAGCCTCCTTCCAGGCAGCCAGAATACCAAACGGCAGAAAGACTGATAGGAAGAACTTGACCCCAAAACTTCATGATTATATACTCTCTGCTGATCTGCTTTTGAGCTCAAAAAAGACATGAAAACCACAAGAGACATTAATATGCATTAAGCTACCTCTGAACTGCAAATGTGACCTTAAGGCCAAGTTGTCTGCAACCACAGAGCATCTTCAGTGTACAAAGTATCGAGTGACTGCTTCACTATAGGCTATAAGGGCATTCCAGAAGGAGGGCCCATTGCAGAAGCCTTTGAAGTACTGAATCACACTGCTTCTTTTCAGATGGGAACATATTTAACAGCGATACCTGGAAATGGAGTACTACTCTCCACAAAACAGGAAAAAAAAAAAAAAAAAACCAACCAAAAAAAGCTATGACAACCCTATGTCAAAGCTAGTGATAAATATAAAAAGAAACACCGGAACATTTACAAGATGAACAGCACCATGCTTTTAAGCTCTTTAGTTAGATAAGAGCCTCCCTGCCCTCCATGAGCCCCCAAGTGCAAACAAACAAGTGAATAAATTCTTCCACTTGGGTGTAGCCAGTCTGCTGTGTGCCTGGGAAAGCCCTGCTTGCAAAATTTTTTTGGCAACAAGCAGCAGAATTTTTGGCTTTCACTTCTTGTTGCTATTCTGCAGCCAATGAAGAAAACACACGGGCCCCTAAAGGCTATCAAGGTGTTTCAATAACACCCCTATCAGTTAACTGTGCACACCCTTCTAGAAATTAAAAACAGCGTTGTCAAACTGCTGAGACATCCACGGCTCAAATAAAGCAGTCCCATGGAAAGCAGAACACAGCGTTTCAGGTCGGATCACTTCACCATTACTCAAAATGACTTCATGTGCTGTAACTGCATTCAAGTTCTAAAGCCGGTACATTCTCTCATCTTCTACTTTAATCAGAACAGCTGGAGAGAGATAAAATAAAAGTAACACCTCATTTGTTTGGCCTCTGTGTCTCCTACACAGCTCTTGAACTCCAGCATACTGAGATGCTTAGTAAACAACTTGAAATAACTGTAACACTGAAGGCTGAAGGAGCAGCTGGGGTACCTGACTCCAGCCAACTCATCTGCCTTTTTTTTTGCCTTCTTTCTTCTTTTTAAAAGCCTTTTGCAAAATGACCAAAGGAAGAGAACAATGTAGAAGAACAAGTCTGTAGTCACTTTGTTTTGTGTAATCAGCCAACCTTGTAATGTAACAGCAGCAACTAGAATTCCACCATGAAACATTTGATGAGATGGCATATATCATGAGAATGACAAGTCTGCAAACAAACGTCAGTGTGACAAGTCTGAGAACAAATACTGCAAGCTAAACTAGAAGCACTTATGCACTCAGAACAATTCCAAAAACGACACCTGTTGGCATGCCCTTGGCATGCTTTTTGCTATTTCCTTTAAGGGCCAAGATGGTCCCTTCCAAAGCGGCACAAGTGAAGACAAACCAGCTGTGCCTAATCACTGCTCCTTCCCACATCATCACGCTCCAATTTTTTTGAATTGGTACTCCCCAAAATTCAGAAGGCTCAAACTTCACAAAGAGAACATTAAGCATATGTGTAACTGCGTTACAATACCTGCAGCAGGTCTTCACTAAGCACCTCTGTTTTCTCAGCCCTAGGTAAGAAAAAAAGAACATTGTCAGACAAATTAGCAGAAATGACTACAATGCTGTTATCTGTTCACCTGAAGGTAAAGGAATATAATGAGAAATGGAGGACAACCAAATCCATCTTTTTATATTTTACTTCGGCAGTAGTAAATCAATTGGCAATCAGCATTAATGGAAGCGTGACCACCTTACCTTCATCTTCCATCAACATGACCTTCACCAGAAACCCTCCCATGACCTCATTTTGCTTGATTCCCCACATCTTTTCTATCATTTTATTATTATCATTGAAAAAAATAAGAAGTATCAAAAATTAACAGCTTTCCCAGTAAAGGTCTGCTCTCAACAGAAAAATATCGGAACGCTTTCAGACAGAATGTTAAAGGCTGCTATATAATTGTGCATACACACACTAAAACCTCTGGCATACAGTTCTAACCTTTTTTCTACTCCCAGCTTACACACAAACTTTGAACTGTTTAATGTTGAACCAGATTTGCTTGGTGTCGATTTATTTTTATATAACACTGCTTTAAAAGACCTTTGTTTTAGCTACAGAATCAAGAGAAACCCAGCCCATCCCATCTCTCACTGTAGGGGGACTTTGAGGTATCCCGGTAGTTGATTTCTTCGTTCACAAAGTAGCACGTCAGTTTGTCTACGGCACTGTGCCCCTTCTGCTCTTAGGAACTGTTCAATATCTCACTGCAAGTCTGACCATCTGCAGAAAGTCCATTCTATTGATGGAGATTCACCAGCTGAACACAACATTCGTTCACTTGAATTTTTTCAAAGGTATTTGACTTCAATTTCATGGCGCATTATCTGCTCGAACTGTTGGTGAACCATTAAGTGCTCAATAACTGAGCAGCAGAATACAGCGATGCTCAAAACCTCAGCAAGACAAAAGCCATACATACTTCGATAGAAATGTAAACTGCAAGAACTGTAACATTTGTTTAAGAAAATACACACAAGATTGATAAACCTCCGCACAACTAGAACTAGTGAGCCTGAACAGAATTACATCCTGTAAGAGGTCAGTCATTTAATTGTTGAGGTTAATGACCAGGTTAGCACTCTTGCCAAATCCCACCGGAAGCTCCAAAGAACTGGAAATGCTCCAGTAACAGCAGCACATTCTTAAACAGATTTTGTAGAGGGTGCTCACTGTAAGAACAGTCTAAGCTCAAGTGGCAACTGGCATCCACATCAGCTAGCTGAGCTGACACAAGCACACAACACTAAGTAGCATTTGTGTGAACGAGGTATGCCATGACTTCTACACAAAACCAAGAATTCTGCAACAGCTGGAGAAGTGTTCCAGCCTCTGATCATCTTTCTAGTTGTCCTCTGGACATGTTCCAACAGCTTCACACCATCCTTATGCTGGGGATCCCAGGCCAGCATGCAGAACTTCTGATGGGACCTCATGAGGGCAGAGCAGAGGGGGACGATCCCCTGCCCGCTCCACAGCCATCCCTCTGCTGATGCAATCCAGGATGCAGTTGACCTTCCCAGCTACAAGTGCACACTGCTGACTCACTGCCCAGCTTCTCACACACCAGGATTCTCATGTTCTTCTTGGCAGGGTTGCTTTCCATAAGTTATTTTCCCAGTCTGCATACATATTGAGGACTGCCCTGACCCAAGTACAGCACCTTCCATGAAGCTTTGTTGAACCTTATCAGGCTCATGTGGGCCCACTTTTCAAGCCTGTCAAGGTTGCTCTGGATGGCATCCCTTACAATAAACTACAGCATGAGCGATGTGAGAGCAGCCTTCTCCCCCTTCTTCACATAAATCCAGGTCTCAGTTTCCTCCTTCCACCTAGAAATCTGTTTAAGAAGAAACGCAGCTGGTTTCCACATCTACTACATCTACTTTGTAATTAATGTTTACACTGACTCCCCTCTACACAGCTCTAGCCTTTAATTTGGCTTAGTGGAGAGGAACAAATTAGAGGAAGGTATTTCAACAGTTTATTTACCCTCTATGCTGACCCACTTTTACGTATTTACGTGGTATGAAACAGCCACCTCCAGAGAAGTTCTGGCACTCCGGAAGAGAACACACGTTAACCTAACAACCAACTTCATGATATGAAGCAGCCACTTCAGATGGCACAATGCAAAACAATTTCTAAAAACATTTAGAGTACCTACAACTGGATACGTGTGCATCATTTAAACCGTGAGCTGCAGTAGATCTATGCCCTAGCAGGGAATACCAATTAATATTACATTAAAAAGCTTTCAGTTTTCAGGACCGAGCTCACCGGGTTTTCCTCCAGCCATGCTGCAATAATCAAACTGCTGTAACCACAGCACTTTACAGATTCCCTCTTAGCTACTGGGAGTCACAAAACGCATTTTACATAAGTTACCTTCAGAGGAAAAAAAGCTCCTAATATTAACACATCTTTGTGTTCCTCAAATCCTTCCTTACACTATTACACTATTGCCATTCCTCTTTGCACATGTGGTTGCTTATCAAAGTATCTGGAAAATCCAGACCGTGGTGGGCAGGGGCTGCTGCTCCCAGTCTCGCGTCTTTTTAGGAAAGCTGCTGATTATGTCAGGATTGGAACCACAGAGGAAAGACCTCACCCTTCCTGCAGGCCCACATTCCACCTTTAATAATAAATGCAAGGAAGAGCCACCAAATAGCACTGTTTCTCAGTGACCACTACCATCAGGCAGAAAATGCAACCTTGTGACTGCATCCTGCCTCAGCAACAGCCCCAGGTTCTCAGTTGAAACATAGATTTCAAAAGCAAAACTGAACAATTGCACGGTTGCAGCTATAACCACCTCCACAGCCCACGAAGAAGGTAAGCACTGAGCTCTTAAAATTTTACTGAGGACAGCAAGCTGTGCTCTTAACCTGAAATATGTCACACCGCAGATGCTGGTGCCATTTTTTCTATGGGAGTGGCATGGCAAGACCACAGTGCCTTAACTCACTCCAAGGGAAAAACAACCACCAAGAGGTTTGAGAGAGGAAAGGCTGTAACTTTAATGAACGAACTACGTTAATTAAAATACCTCAGCTTGCTATGACATTTTACAGGTTTATTGCATGTGTTCTCAGCCCTCCTCTCCTGTGTTTTATAGCCCCGTGCATTTCAGACACTCCCATCTCTTCGACAGGCCCTGGGGCGCAGTGCAGCGCTGCTGGAGAGGCCAGGCGCCAGGCACTGCTCACCCCAGCCCCAACAGCAGCACCCCCATCCCCGCGGGGGCCCCCCCCGGCACTGGGGAGGGAGGACCTCTGGCTTGTGCATCTGGGAACAGCAGAAGAGAATTCCTGAGATAAGAATGCTCATCTTCCATGGTGGGAAAAAAAAAAAATCTACATTTGCAGGTACAAAATTTGCAGAGCTGAAGAGTTAAAAAAAAAATTGAAGCTGGATCTGAACAATACCTGACATCTCACTAGCTGCACAGCAGAGTACTGTCACTACCACAGCACCAGAACTGACCAGGGAACATCTCCTGAATGGTCAAAGCTACAAAACCAATGGAAATTTACACTCTTGACAGGCAAACAAGGAAGGAACAAGAGCAATCCTGCCATGCGGGGCCATAAACCCTGGGCATCTGCAACAGAACAAGTGACTCAGTGCAGGAGTGGAAACAGAAACCCTGACTCACACAGCAGAGCTGGTGGAGGCAATGCCAGGGAGGGCAAGGCTGCACGGGGCACCCTGCAAAGCCTTCACTGGAAATTAGGAGATACCTACCAGGAACATGAGATGAAATTCAAGCACTCCTTCTTGCTGCTTGATTTTGCTTACAGTTTTTGTTTGTTACCCAGAGTAACCAGATTAGCACTCGCTGGCAAGTTAACGCTTTGCAGCACATCCTGCCTGCTTCCCACAGCACAATAGCAGGACTTGTTGCCAGGAAAAATGAAGGAATCAGCAGCTCTACTCCAAAACAAGGAGCCCAGGATTAGGTGACAAGTTCCCTTCTAAAAGATTTGCTTTTTTTTTTTTTTAATACTAAGTCAGGCCTCACAGAAAATGGAACTCAATGTTGTGGGGCTAACAGCTCTGTTCAACACTGTACTGAATTTCAGGGACAGATAGGCTTTTTAATCAGTGTTAACTATAAATATAACCCAAATTTATGGAGTCTCATTACTAAACGTGTCAAAATGGAAAGAAAACTTCCATCAGGGGAAAAGAACTGAACAAGACACGGGGCATTGGGTGGCTCCCTTCCAATAAGGACACAGGAAAACAGCTCCAACATTGAGAATCCACTCCCAAGTACCATTTATCAACACTTGAAATGACTGCTTTAATCAGCATCTGAATGTGAAATAGAGTGGCAGCAGCTTGCCCAAGTTCAGCTTGAGTTTGACTTCTCAAGTGGGCAGGGGGACACAGGAAGCCCCCAGTCCCAGCTCTGCCCTGATCCGCAGCAGCCGCTCGCACCGAGCCCTGCTATCTGAACGGGTGTCAAGCAATGCAGGTTGCAGTGCAGGTTTAACACCAGTCTCCCATTTCCTGTGTTCTACCAACAGGCTGCATTTCCGTACACTTCTCATAAGCTGAGCTCCATAACACCCATATGTTAAAGGAAACTTCTGTGCCTGAAAAGCAAAGCTTCCACAATTGCAGACTCTGTAAATGCATGTATTAAATGTCACTTTTCAAAACCACTTTATAATAGAGGATTTATTTTGCTTTCTTTGGCAGCGTTCTGCTTTCTGGATGCACTACAGGAGTTTGCTTTCACCTGTGCGGCATTTTGAGGACAAGCCAGAGCCAAAACACTTGGCCATGTCCTCTCAAAACCACAGAAACCAACTTTGTGTTACACAAGCTCCAAGTTAATCCATTGGACTCCCTTCCACAGCAAAGCCAGCAGCAACACTGGGAGCAGGGTGACAATTTGGAATCCTCACTGCAGCTGAGTTCTTTCCAGAAGACACCAACATGACACAAAGTAAATACCAGTATTCTGCAAAGTTCTCTTTCAACCCGCTTTAACATCCCTTCAGAGCCACATTCAGTTGATTACAACCTTCTTTCAGCATTTACTTAAAATTTAGAGACACCTCTAAAAAAAAAAAAAAAAAAAAAAAAAAAAGCCACTAGCCAGACTTCAAGTTTGTCTACTGCCCCCATTTTTCACCCAAATTAACAGTACAAACCTATGCAGAAATACTGCAAATGTTTATTGTAGATCCAGTGGCCACGGCCGCTTCAGTAGAAGTAGGATAAATCATTCTGTGGCTCCTGTTTTGGAGGAGATACCCACGAAGTGACTTCCTAGAGAAGGTCCTCGGGCAGATTCAGTTTTCATACTTTACTGCAATACTCAGGTCACCAATTTTAACCCATGTGGTTACTGCAGGTTTAGTGCTTATAACCCTTTACGAGTGCTGTAACAAACATGGCAACATCTTCTAGGCACCAAAACACATCATCAGTCACAATCTACATACTCAGAATCCCTATGTCTGCCAAACTACAACTTCACCCTCACTGAACAGATGACTGTTTCTGCTCCTCTGCCTTCCTTCATTTTACTCACTGAGTTTCTCCATCAGACTTTGATCACTCAATCTAGAGGCCACAACCTTGACCTCTTCTATAATCTCAGGCAGCCAATTTTGAAGAAGGAAGCCTTTCTGCTCAAATTAAAGACAGACGACGCTTTAGGAAGATAATCATCTTGGAAACAAAGCAGACTGCCTCCACAGCAGCAGGGAAGCCCATGACAGCCTGTTTGCATTACTGGGTTGAAATTCCTCGCTCAGTGAAATGGATTCAAGGCTCCTCTCCAGGCAAGGCAATAAATTTAGCTATTGAGAACAGCCACAGCTCGAGCCAGATCCTATTTCAGGGCCATTCTAGGAGGCACAGCACCAGCAGAGAGGCTTGCACTACTCTCCAACCCCATTCCTGTAAAAAAAAAACAGTTGTTAATATTAGAAGTTGGGACTTAAACTGCATATACTGCCATTCGAGAAAAAAATAAACCAGTTAATTTTTATAACAATTCTAGGCAAATAATTATGAGTGACAGCTCTTACAAATTAGAGACAAACATAGTCGAGTTTCCTAGATGACAAAATTGCAACTGGGGTCTGAATACAGAAGAAGATTTAAAGCAATTTTGTCCTAATGGAGAAAGGCACAATTCAGCGAGCAGTCTTTGACAAGCCTGATAGTTTCTCAACATCTGGTTATAAATAAAACTTTACAATTAAGTGCTTCCAGTTGTTACTGTCCCTGTACATTGAGTATTTACTGCAACTCTACTGTTTTATACCATTACAAAGCTTTAACTCAAGTTCTTCCTGTATTCCTACTTCCAAAAAATCAAACAGAAAGAACCCCAATGCACATTAGGCCATAAAGGTAATGTGGTTTCTCTTTCAAAAGTGCATTTTGTTCTGAAGACACTGTCATATAAATACTTTCTGAAGGTGCTGTGGTGAGGGATTAAAATTCTAACTGCTTCAATCCAGCCAGGGTGAAATCAAGCAGCGGTCATGTGTTTGTTCCCAAGTAAAATCTCCTGTGTCAAGTTGTAAAAAATAAGCAGCAAAAAGAAAAGTTAGGATATAGAAGAATAGTTTTCTCACCTGGTCAAACCCCAGCGAGTTTTCCATGCCTTTCTTTTTTCCCTTTAAGTATTACAATACAGATTTGTCATGCTGAGTGCACTCAAATACTTAACAGTACTGTGGAAATTCCCAAACGTCAGGTTATTGATATGAGTTAAAATTGCATAAAACACCCTCATTAAAAATCTTTATTAAAATACTATATATTTAACTGCACAATATTTACATATAAATGGTGGTTTTTTGCCCACCCATGAAAGACCAAGCAAGCAACCTTTTCTCCCACACAATACTTTTACCTAAAATTAGATGGATAACATTTTGATATAGAAAATAGTTGGGGAATAAGCCATCTAATCACAGAATCATTAAGGTTGGGAAAGATCTCTGTGACCATTAAGCCCAGTTTGATGATAACACAGTCATTGTACACTGACATGGACATCGCTGCTGCCAGGATGAGCATTCCCACCACGCTCCAGTAGTGCCCACAGCACCCCCAGGAACTTGGCCCACTTAAAGCAACCCCACCTGGGATGCATCACAGCAGCAGCCTGCAGCCTCATCTCTCGCAGACAGCTCTGTAGAGCTGCTCTCTCTGCCCTTGCAGCAGTCTGGGCTTGTGCCAGCTGCAATCAGCAGGAAATTACACTGAGATAAGGGCAATGGTTGGACTGCTGCCTCAGGTGCTTCCCTTCAGAGTTCCTCCTTCCTGAGTACTTCCTAAAGCAGCCCCATCTCATGTCCTGGTCCTCCATCCACCCATCTAGCCACTCCTGCATCCCAAGCCAGCAGCCCCACGCTGATGGGTCAGGGCCACATCCCACACAGCTCATCCTCTGCTGCTGCTCCCCACAGGCAAAGGGCAGGGGAGTGGCACCTGCTCAGGCTTCGAAGGCAGAGGTGAAGTTTGTCCCCTTAGCAAGGAGCTGCTTAAACAGCCACTGCTGTGGAAGCACAGCCTGAGGTCAGCTCTGCCTCTAGAGTGAGGTGCAGCCAGTGGGCACCACCAGGAGCTGTGCCCTCAGGCTGCTGCTCTCCCCATCCAGCACCACCACAGATCCAGCTGAAAAATGACCTGCTTGAGAGAAAAGATGTTTCTCAGCCAGACCAACTTCATCATAGTGGTCACAGCTGCAAGCACAGAGCTGGGAACAAACAGACAGGAGCACAAGGGCACTGTACTGAGCCACCACTGCATCTCAACAAACACGAAGCACAGCTGGTGGGCAACATTTCAGTGGGTAACAGAACAGCTCTGTGATTTCCTACATGTGAGTTTGGCAGCTTTTCATTTCAGACAAGGACTGTCTCCCTTGCCAGATGACCTGCAGACTGGAGAACCCTTTCAAAAGTAAAGAGAAAAAGCAAGTTTGATTTCTTCAGCCAGCATTCAGACTGCTACAGAATAAGCAAATTGCCCACATGCTTGAAACATTTCAAAATTCTCATTTTATTTAATCAGAAATTCTGCATTATCAATCATTAGAAGGGATAGGAAGCAGCACTACCTTCCACAAACACAAAATGCTTTCAGCACAGACAGCCTCATCCTTGTATTGCATATTTACCCTACCATAACGAAACGCAATGAACCGCTAAAAAATCTGCCTTTTCTTCTGCATATTTGTTTGGTTGTTGGGACTTTGGCAGGGTGTTCCAGCCACATATTACATTGCATAAGTGTCAAAAAAATTGAATCCAAAATGAGCACTTCAAAGGTAACACTGCTCTTAATTTAACACCCTGTCCAGACAGGCCTATTTTAAGTGCAGGGATTCGCAGAGCTGGCAAGTGAAAGCCTCGGAAAAGGAACCAAACTGAATCAACAAAAAAGGCAAAACAAGGAAATAAAGAAAATGCAGAAGAGTGAAGCAGGAATAGAAAGTAACAATGTGAAAAGGAATTGGAAGCTTTGAAATAACAGTAAAAAAAAAAGTCTTAGAGAATTCTGCTTCATGCTCACCATCTTCCAGTGAAACCTTTGCACAGATTTGCTGATTAACAATTAACAGCAGAATCCTTTACTGTGTTTCACCAAGCAGCAAACCAGCCTCTAACCGAGCCGAGGCTCTGAAGATCAGCCTGCAATCGAGACTGCTCATCCAGTTGCAGGGTTTTACAGCACTGGATGTCCAAGTGTTTGCACACTGCCCAGATGCAGTACATACGAGGCCACATTAATGCAGGTGACACACAGATGTGCGCCATTACACCCCGCCATGTGCTGCACACCATGGCTTTTGCTGTTCTGCCACGAAACTGAAAGGTAACCATCACAAAGTTTCTGAGAAGGAAACACGAGCCTCTAAGAGCCCAGTAGAGATTTACTAACACTTAACACACACGTTCAGACTTCCTGTTACAAAACCAGGATTACCTTATCCTTGTGCTCCGTTCCTACAAAAAAAAAAAAAAAAAACAACAACCATCAAGAGTTCAGAACACTTAATCTGCATTCAAAATCAGCTTACAGAAGACAAATCAGCTCAATGTTCAACCAAAACAACTCTGCAGCAGCTTAACTTGTGTGTTTCTTTCCCCTGCAGAAATGAAGGGATGGCAGAACACTAGTATTGGAAAATAGCTATATGGAAAATAGCTTGTAATCAGTTGGATTAGCGTTTCCTATGGACTGCTTGATAACTGGTTCATTCCACAAAGCTGGCATCTGAGTAAGCTGCTGTGCTTTCCCAATCTATGTAACAGCTACAGCCTTCAAAGGCGCATGGACAGCAACTTATCCTCTAAAAAAGAGGGCCAACCTCTTAACTTAATTCTCCTGTCACTAGCTAAACTGACATGTTTTTTTCTGTATCCTTAACCCTGTTACCAAGAAGGTACAAGCCACAAGTGGCATGCTCCAACAGCAACAACAGTTTTAATCTTTTCTTTAAAGCTGAGCTGTACAAGTTATCAGCTTTCCTTGCAATAATTTTCACTCTGGAAGTATCACTGGAATCTTGAGAAATACACAACATGGCCAAAGAGCATCTTTACACAAATATCTTTATCAAGTGATTTTGGTGCAGGACAACCCATAAGACTGAAGGGAAAATCTCCTCCTGCATTGACCCTTCTCACTTGGAACTGACTCAGATATTCTGCACACTCTGCCCAGCAGACCCCTCTGCTCCTTGATTCACTCTGCTGCAGTCACTCCAGGATGTTCCTGTCCTTTTGCAATGCAATTAAGGGCACAAGAAAACAATCTATGTCAAGGAAAAAAGGCTCCTCCTCACTTAAGAGAAGAACTTGTGACCTCACCCAGCTGGCTTGTAGTTACGAACACCAGCTTCCTGTTCAGACAGCAGGACTATCCAAGCACAAGATGCACTACTATTCTAACATGCTTTTATCAGCAATGGAATAATGATTACAAGCCCAAATATCTACATTTGGTTCCTAAGGAATACATTTTAAAATACTTTAAGTCAACAAAGCACCATTGCAGGTTAAAAGGATACTTGGAAGTTCCCAATTCTTCCTTGTCTAGACACCCAGAGCTGCTGTAAGCACACCAGTGTTGCTGAGGATCAAATTCAGCCTTGCTTTCAGGACTGGTACGTGCAGCAATCAAGCAGCCTTGAAAAATGAGGTAATCAAGCACATTAATCTGGTAAAATCACTCAGTATGTCATCGCTGACTGCTGTAAAGCTATTTGGTCTGAGTTGCAGGACATCAACTACAACTTACCCAATTTAGCTTGTACTGTTCAACTCCCATGGGCTTAGAGCAGAGCTGCGCTGTGGCAAACAGGGACAGCTAATTCGTGTGGAATGGAAGGCAGCAGAGCAGGCAGGAGGTTCTCCTGAAGATGCTACTTTTATCAAGCCGCATAATCTTTCTCTGGAAAGCACACAGTGCTAGGAAACATCTAACACACCAAGATACTTTTTTTACTTGACCATATCCTAAAGAGATCTTATGTGTTGGGCTTTAATTAGCTAACAGAATGATCTCTAATCTGAACAGTTCTGTTACAGATCCATTAGTATTAACAAATCTAAAAATACCATGCAAGTATTTAAGAAATGCATTTGCTTTCATAAATCCCAAGTGTATCACATTACCACATCATGTGGAAGCAGCTTGTTAGATCCCTTCTAGCTAATTTAGCAACTTCAATCATCACTATTTTAGGATTTCAGCTCTGGGTATAACCTGAACTAAAAATTATTTGCTCTAAGAGCCACCACCAGACCAAGTTAGAACTAAGGAATCACAGCACTGTCCACAAAGGGGCTAAATCTGAGATGTTTGTATAAAGATGTGCCACAGGCACCAGCCCGGAGACAGCCCTGGCCCCAGATGCACCACTGTGCTCAAGCAGATTCCATGAACTTTCTGTTATATCAGATACCAAAATCTCCTCCTCAGGCACACCTGATATCAACACTGGTTCCCTCCAGCACTTCACAGGCACAGGGATACCCCAGGCTGTTTACACACCATAACAGAAGCGCAGCATGCCAGAATTGGCAAAATCATCACTGTCCTCCAAAGCCCGTGAATCAACGAGAGAAATAGCTGCACTGGAAAGCTTACACTTGATTCATCTCTTTAAGGCAACATAAAACCATGCTCTCCTCAGGCAAGTGCTCTGTTTGGCCTTGCCTCGCATCCCTGCCCTGGGGGCACTCAGGCAGCACATCACAGTCGGAGGTGATCCGGCTCCAGCTGAGCCCACGGGACCTGGCTGCCTTTTGTCGTTAATATTTTATCAGTCCTCTGATCTGTTTCAGCAAGCAGCAGCATGATGATCACAGCTACATGAGATGGGAGCAGGCAGCTGGAGGCACACAAAATTGCTACTAAGAATTATCAAATCCCTGAGTTTGGAGTCCTGTTATTTCTTTTCCTGTAACAAAAATCTCAAGCATTTACCCACTGCCCACCCGCCAGCCAACAGGCAAGCCTGCCCCTGCATTATGCAATGCTTTTTTCTTCTAACAGCCTCCAGACAGTTCTCTGCTAGAAGGCACAAAACTTGAAGATACCTTCAAGACACCAAAATTAAACTAGAATGACACAGCGGTGAAGAGTGGAAGACTTTCTGCTTCCACAAAGGGGAAACAAAGTAACTTGAAGGTACCTGCCGTAGAAACACTTGAAGCTGTACCAGTGTATTTGCAACTTCCATTGATAAGTAGAACAAGGAGCAGAGCCAAACTGGAAACTTGGTAGCTGCAGGTTTTCCTATAATTGGGAATTTTACAAAAAAGCAGCTGAAGAGCTGCGCACTGTGCTACATTGTGTCAGTGTTTTCTAAGGAGTGCAGGAAACAGATAAACACGCAGATACCAAGCAGAAACTTTTGTTGATACAGCATAGGATGAAAAGCATGCTGAAGGGCTGCCTGTGAGCCAGCTGCACGCTTCCTTCTCAGATTAAGAAATTCTACAATACAGCATTTCCAAGTTTTGTATTTTGAAGCTGATGGAGCAAAGGATGCAGAGCTACATGCGCTGCTGCAGCCCATGCAAGGCAGAGCTGCCTCTTGGACTCCTCAGGCAGGCAGATTTTTAGATAACGCATTCCTTCTGCTACTGGTGCTTTGACACTTACATGCCAATCAGCCCTGGACAGTAACACAAACCATGAAAGTCTGCACGTTTGGGAAAATAGACCTTTCCTAATCCAATCTATTCAGACTCTTTAAACCTATCATTAAATTAAGTCATCTTCTAGAAAAGTCTAAGTTCATCTTCTGATTCCAAAGACCTCAAACTTCATTTGGAGATAAACAGGAAATGTTTAGCATGACTATTATAAACACTGAACCCAAGGATTTATTTTTTTTTTTTTGTGAGTGCTGAGACAATCACTAACCTACAGCAACGCCACAAGGTCAATTCTCCCCTGAATACATTTCAATGCCATTTACCAGTTTCTCAAATGCGTTTACCAATTGAAAACATTTAATAAACTTTATCATACTAATTGAAAGAGTAAGAAGAACACTGAAGTAGCATCTCTTCAACATGTGCAATTTTTACTTTTTTTTTTTTTTTTTAATAGCACTGTAGGGTTGATGTTATATTCGAAGTGCTTCAGAATTACTGGAGATGACAGAACTTATTTAACCATCAAGTGCACAAAAAACAGCTGGTCTGCAAAGAACGACCAGATGAGCAGGACATAAAAGCTTCCTTAAGCAGTAATTCACAGAACACTGAAAAAAAAGTTATGACCAGACACAATGAACAACACCAACATGGTGGAAAACCAACTTGCTCCACCTCGCTTTCCCACAAAGCATTAGCAGAGCACACCAAGTCTGAGCCGCTTACTGCGCAGTCACTCAGCACGTCACTTGAACATAACTTGCTTTAGTGCTGTGTGACAGGGACACCAATCCCAGCCCACTGCTCACAGACTGCCGAGTGCCTCGAACAGCTCCTATATATAGACCAGCACTGCACCTTCCAAGCACAGCGTGAGCTATTAAAAAGTCCGTGCAAATGCTCCTGGCGAGTCACAGTAACGTCATGTGAACAGGGCCAGGAAAAACCTCCCTGCGTACCAGACACTGGATTCAAACAGTGGACAACCAGAGAAGAAGCTGCATTCAGTTTGTCTCTTGGTTTGCAGCCTCTTTCAGACTGTAATTAGCCAGAACTGCAGGTCCTGGTTTAAGCAGCACAACATCCTGACAGGAGCATCCCTGCTAGTAAAGGTGAGCGCACCATCCCGGCAGCCTAAAGAAGCCATCAGAGATCAAGATCCAAACTTTCCAGACCAGCTGTCTAGAATAATTTTTAATCTGTACAGTATGCTCTCAGTTGTACCTAGGAGATGAAAAAATTAATGAGAACACTAATGGCTGTGTCCCCAAAGGCAGAGAAGCCAAACTTGTGCAGAATTATTAGATGGTTTATCAAATGTCATTAATTACCAGCCTGTTTTTCTGTAACTAAACAGCAGGACACAAACACCTCTGAGGACTCATTTCTCATCAATTACTCGACTAAGGAGCCCAAATGCTTTTTAGTGCATCATTAAAAACCTTTAATGACAACATTTCTGAGCACTTATTTTTGTTAGAGAAGTAGAATATCTCTTGAGCTTCAAATCAAAGTCTGTCTCCTTTTGTTATTTTTACTTCATGCATTAATTAGAGCTTTGTCATCAGAAATGCTTGCTTGAACAGCTGCATCATTTACAGATAAACTGTCAAATAAAAGAAATAAATGCTCAATGGCAGATTGAATACTTCTCTTGTTTAAGGCATGCAACAACATCCTCAAGATAATTGCTGTTGTATTTAATACCGCATCTACTAATTATCTTGGAATCCCGCTCCACTCAGATAATCCCCCCTTCAATTAGTTTCCAACGTACGTTTCATAATGCTATAGAATTCTACCCATGCAGACTCATAGGCTTCCCATAAATGCCATTCCTCTGCTCTAGTGAAATGCTGGACCATCTCTTCTTCCTCCTTATTCCTCACACTGAGGCATTACCTCTCTGATACCAAGTCACTCTGTGTGCCTTCAGAAGCCAGTCCTAAGAAAGGCTGCACCACTCACAGGTGACAAGCTGAATGGAACAAGCCATTGCTATTCTAGAGTTAAACATCCCCCCATTAAGGTGAATGAAACCACATGGTAAAGACATCACTGACGCGCAGATGAAGTTTGCTGAACTCCCTGTAACACGAATCCTTATCCCAATTTTGGGGACAAAAGTTCAGAATGAGTGAGAAGAGCAGAATACTCCCCTTTCTAACACAACACCACAAAACCCCAAGTCATAGATTGCTCTGCAAAAGCAAGGGGTGGCACAGAAGGGCAGATGTCACAAACAAGGCCAGTAGTAGTAGGTGTTCTGCACAAGGCCCTGCAGTGCCACAGGTGAGCCAGCAAGAGGACGTGACCAGCTGGTCCTGTCAGTGAGTTACAGCAGCACCAAGCTTGCTTACAAAATCCCAGCGCACCTGAAGGCAGTTTGCTTAAATTCAACCATACATACGCAAAAACCACAGACAGAAAGCAATGCAATTCTGTTTTCAAAGTTACAAAATGGAAGTGATTCACCTCCTGCTTCTGGTACCCAGTGCCACAAATGCTTTTATCTCTGCTAATACTATAAGTCATCATCATTCAGCAACGTTTTACAGGCTCACCCTCCACAAGTCCTTCAGTACTTATCAAACACACATAGTGCAGAACTGTCAAAAAACGGAAAGCACAGCACTGCAAATGAAACCAATTACAAGCCTATCACTGCTAAGAGCTTTTACTTTGGGAAATGAAATAAGACCCTGATGACTTTTGAATTCTCAGCTAGTACAAGTAATGCAAGGAGGCTTGCATGCTAAATATTCACCACTGGATTTTAATAGCACAACACCACTTGAAACAAAATGGTTCTCAGTGTAACTATTATTAAAGCTGTAAGTTAATATTCTTCTTCGCGTACTGCTTGCAGTAATTATGTTCAATTTCTTGATTCAGTGCCACAGTGCTGAGACATTTCCTTCTTCCTCCACTGGGAAAAACCACAGCAGCACCTGTGAACAACACTTCTGCAAATCAAAGCCTTCACTCAACTGCGTACTTTGACAGGCCTTGAAAGCAGCTCCTGCTTCAAGTACTGCCTGTATTCAAGTGAATACTTAATGCAAATGATTCATTTCTACAACATTTTATCTTGAAAGTTCGATATGAGCACTGTAATAAGCCAAAAACGTAAAGAAAGATAGGTTTAGATGAGAAGTAGTATTTGGCTGTGCACATGGAGGAAGAGACAGCAATCTGGGAACCATGCCAGTCTTCACTAAGCTTCCAGTTTTATAGCTCTCTTATGAACAGGTGATCACACTGGCAAAACCCAACACCAACCTCTCCAGTTCTGTTTCTTTCCCTCCCATCCCCAAGCCATGCCCATAAACGAAACCTCCTGGGTTTCACTGGAATTAACACAGATTTGCAGAGATGAAAGTTATTTCAGCTACATAAGCATTTTTCTTTAACTTGGGAAGACAAATATTCAGTTCAGCAACAAATGAGTAAGAAGTCCCTAGAATTAGTAAGATCATGGCAAACAACCCCTAAAATGAGTCAATTCAAAGCATTTGCAAACATAAGACTATAATTTACATGCAAAAGAGGCAAAAAACACTGGTCAAAACTTTATGATCATCCTCACTTTTCAGAGTGTTCTCACTTCTATTTAAATGGTTTGTATGTTTTTGGGAAAACAATCCATACCATTAGCTGAACGCTCTTAAGACATTGATTAAAAACCACTTTATAAGCAAAGACAGACTCAATAAGAACGTGCTTGGATTTAATGCAACAGGAAAAGGAGAAATAGAGTTTAAACTGATTTCAAAGTAACTCCTAATGTTAAGCTTATAACAACAAATGAGTCAGGGTCAGTAGAAATAGCTTTTAATGAAAAGCAATTACAGGTGCCCATTTGTGTTACAATGACAGCAGGACGCCTCACTGCTTGAGCAGAATAACACTCAGCAGCACCTGGCACAGACCAAAGCACCAATTCCACAGCCACACCCTGAGCACCAGCAGGGAAACAACAGACAGCCACAGCCGCACGGCGGGGTGCCAGCTGCCATCAGTGGAGGGTCTGACGGAGGGAAGAGCTTCTGCTCCCAACCCATACGAGGCAACACATTGCTCTTGGAGTTCATTCTTATTTCCCCCCTCACACACACACACCACAAAGTGGACTGAGACATTCAGCCTGCTCAGCGCAACACAGATTACAGAAATTCCATTTGGAGCTGAACCAAACATGTGCAAACAGGAACCCAACAGTCACTCCAATAGCTTTAAAAAATAAAAAGGCTAATTCATGGAGAAATCACTACGCGAAGTGGGAATGAAAGAACACAGAAGACTAGTTTAGAAGTTATGCTCTAATAGCAAAACAAACGCCTATTAAAGTCTACTGCTTCACCATTATTAGCTGACACACTTGACTTTTATATAAAGCAGGCCCCAAAGAAAATAGATGCTGTATTAATGTGCTACTGCAACAGAGCACACAGAAATATAAACACGGATCATTTGAAAGCATAAACTTTTGGATTAAGCTCTTATTAAAAGCTGAGAACAGTCCCTGAGATTAAAATGCACCGCTGAGGTGCGTTCCCATAGAAGCGGGCTGCAGGCCTCCCAGGCCCAGCCACGCAGACCTCACAGGCAGCGTCTCACACAAGTTTACTTTGCTCGCAAAACGCGCGCCCTGCAGTCCTCTCAAGGGTGAAAAAGCGACGGAGCTGAAAAAAGCTGAACCAAAGGCGGCAACAAAGGAAACGAAAGTCACGAACGAACGCAGACGAGGCGCCCGGCACAGCCCCGGGCCGGCACCTGCCGAGAGCCTGCCCGATTCCCAGCGGAGCTCCGCATAGCGAGGCCCACTAATTATTTCTTTAACCGGCGATGCCGCCGGACCCCGCACCCTCTCTCAGCTTCCCTCAGAGCCCACCGCAGACTGCCTCCCCAAAAGGCCTTCAGAGGATGCCGCAAGCCCGCTCCCCACAAGCACGCCCAGCCCCGGCCGCCCACCTGCCGACGGTCTGGTTGGCCAGCTGCTTCATGCGGTTGAATTGCTTCTTCATGGCGGCGGCCGCGCCCCGGCCTCCCGCCGGGCTCCCGCTGCCTGCGCTGCGCTGCCTCCTCCCTGCTCGCGGCCCCGCCGCTCAGCCCCGCCTACCGGAATGAGACGCCACTTCCGACCCCGCCCGAAAACCCGGATGGCCGAGCAGCGAAAGTTCTACTCCCGGCGTGCTTTGCGGTACGACGCCACTTCCTGGGCGGGGCCTCGCAGATCTCGCTCTTCCATTGGATGCTGTGGGAATGGGCGAAGCCGTGAGCCAATCGTGACGGCGCACCGCCGAGCTCCGGCGCACCGCCTCGTGCAGGCCGCCCAATGGGAAGCGGCGGGGGGCGTGCCGCAGGGTGGTGGCGGCAGTGGCGGGCGGGTGAGCCTCGCGCCCTCTATGGCGACCGCCGCTCGCGATCAGCTGCCCGCTGCCGGCCTGGACGAGGCGGATGAGGCGGTCCGGGGCACGTGCGAGGACGCATCCGTCTGCAAACGGTAATGGCTGAGGGGTGGGGGCAGCAGGGCCGGGCGTGGGGCGTCAGCGAGGCGATGGCCTGCCCGGTGCTGGCTGTGTGAGAGCAGCGGGATCGGGAAGGAAAAGGGATCGGGGAACGTTGAGGGCTGTGGTGTGAGCGGGCGGGTATTGGCTGCGAGGGCCTACTGTGGGCAGTGCTGCTGTCAGCTCCCGGCCCTGACCTGCTTTCATCTTAGAACCTGTTTGTAAGGTACCATCAGCGATAATTAGGGTTGCCGATAATTAGAGCTGTCCTTACAGCAAGAGCCGAAAATGTCAGCGACGTGCAAAACTCGGGACAAACGTCTCAGTGTTGTTCAGAGCTCTTTATGTGGTCTCTTCCCGAGGATGTGTGCAGGGGATGATGGGCTTGTTGCCCTCTTATGCGCGGTCTTGAGTTTAATTCAGGTGTTGCTGTCACTTATTTCCTTTGGTACTGAGGTAATGCCAGGGAGGGGTGTTGGAGAGTTAACCTGCCTGGCTATGAGGTCAGAAAGCTGTATTAGAACAGAATGGTGTTGTTGGCTGCGTTAAAGTGGAACGTAGAAGCTCGAGAATAAATGTAAACAGTTTGCAGTGTATAAATGTACAAAAGTTGTCTGCACCGCTTAGGGGACTTTTTAGACATGTATCCTTTTTTGCTGCGTTCTCAGAAATATTTGGAACTGGGGTCTTGTGTAAGTTCATCAGGTAGTGCAAAGGCCATTGAAAAGATACTTACGCGTTTAGGAACAGCCAGAATTTTTAACTGGGCATCCTGCAACTTCCTATACTTGCATACATTTGGTAGACTTCTTAAACCTTGTCTGCATGTAGGCATGCAGGTCAGAGAGTCTCCTCTGAAGCTTGGTTATCTTTTGAAGACTACTTTGATGACCTTAATTCATAACTTTTAATTTTTCTTCCTCTGCTGGGCAGGTTTGCTGTAAGCGTCGGCTATTGGAAGGACCCTTACATCCAGTATTTTGTGAGGCAAGCCAAAGAAAGAAAAGCACCTGAAATCAACAGAGGCAAGTCAGCAAATAAGCATGGATGAGGACAGTACAAGTATGTTTTAAGTGTCCCTTATAGTGGAAATGCTAAGTTATCACCTGAAATGGTGATTGAGCACCTGGTGAGAAGGCAGAGCCAACCCATGGGAGCTCAGATACATGCAATGCACCTGTGTGAGCAAAAGGGGTGGAGCCAGGGTCCACTCCTTCCCAGACCTCATTTAAGGGTTGGCAGTGGAGGTAAGGGCCTCTTGCTGGAGATCCCTGTGAACCTGAGGGTAAGCTGGTTCTTTCCTTTGCTTCTGTGTCCAAGATTGCTGTATTTGAGCATTTCCTTACTTCTACAGTCTGGGAGTTTGCTACTATGCTCTTATTGCTGTCCTGCCATCATGTTGCGGTGTTACAAATATTGAAGCATTCTGGTCTTAATTTCTGTACGCTACGTGTTTGGAGCATAGGGTGTATGTAAAAGTAAGATATATACACTCTGTGTTAACATTACTCGCTGTGTGAGCTTCTTAATAGCTTTTCTTATTATTGAAGTTCTTATTATTTGTTTTCTGTATTCCGAATAGGGTATCCCTATGTCTTGGTTAATGTGCAGTACTCTGTACAAAGCAATCAAATCACTGCTTGAGTGGGGACAGCAGTGTGGGTCAGTTCTGGTCTCTGCAAGAGTTCAGTGTGCTCAACAGCTTGAATTAATTTGGTCTGTTCTTCATGTACCCAAGGAATTACACTTTTTTTTTTTCCTTACATTGGGTAAGATAGTAACAGGAAAAAATAATAACGTTTGTGAAAGAGTGTATTCTTCTTCTAAAGTAGTATATTTTTAAGTAGACAAAGAGTTTCCAAAGTTGCTTAAAAAAATTGAGTATTAAGCATTCAGTATTATACTAAAATAGTAATTTAAAAATATAAACTTTTCTTTGTTAATAGGCTATTATGCTCGTGTTCAGGGTGTCAGTTATCTGCTTGAGGCTTTTTTAAAGAAGACCGAGTGCAACTGTCAGATTGTTAATCTTGGTGCTGGCATGGATACCTTGTTCTGGAGATTAAAGGTGAGTGATAGCTGAGAGGAAAGTGCTCAGCTGAAGGCAGAGATTTGTGTGGATGTTTGAAGCACTCTTCTGTGAGCGCTTATCAGTACTGCTTTCTGTAGCACAATGTGGAGGTGTGCTGTGAGGCTGTGTACGTCAGCAGACTGCTGGGGTGGTTTACTTTATTCTCAGCTTGTTTAGAATTAGGTGTCTTTAAACTGCAGTGCATGAGGAGAGAGTTTTTCACTGACCTTCCCGAAAAAAATGTGTGACATGAAGCTGACCTCTAGTGGACTTTCAGGAACTTCACATCTTACTGTCATCTTTAAGCATGGGGTTTCACCATTCTAGTTATATATTGGAACACAAGTATGTTATAGAGGTAGAGTGCTGTGCATGCTGTTTTACTCATTTCTGAATTATGTGTATTTATGTGAATGTGAGATTATAGACACAAATATTATGTATCTGCGTGCATTTACATAGTTGATGATAATTCATGATTCTTATACTGTGTGATAGTATTCAGAATATTCAGATGCTGTGTAATTGTTACTTACTGGCTTACACTAAATCTTGTTTTTTCAAGGAAAGCTAGAAGAGGCCAGTTGCATTTTGCATGGTCACGAGTATATATGTTACACTCAGTGGAAGGGAAAAGTTCTTTCTGAGATGCAAAGCTTTTCTTCTGACATACACTTCTGTGAAAGCTCTGTGAATATGAGATTGTTTCAACTTTTATTAACTCGAATCAATACCACTCCGGTGTCCAGGGTGTCTTACCTAAAAATGTTAAATATTTTGTTTGATTCCTAGAGAATATTTTAATGATTCTCAACTTCTATTTTTTAAGTTGTGTGTTTAAATATACTGTTGTTAACAATGCCAATGTAAACTGAAACAAAACTGCTTGGGACTTAAGGCTGTATCTTCTTGTTATGTAGGTGTTCCTAACTCTATTGTCTTAATCCAATTCTCAGGATGAAAATCTTCTCCCTAGAAAATACTTTGAAGTGGATTTTCCAATGATAGTTGCAAGAAAAATACATAATATAAAGTAAGTGTAAGGCTCATGTTAACCTGTGTAGGACTGCATATGTAATTCAGCAAAATGTAATGAATTACGAGCTATGAGTTTTAATTATTCCATCTCTCTTCAAAGGAGTCCTTCACACTCTGTGATTTAGAATAAAGGTTTGATTATTCAAGCTAAGTCCTACAGAAGAGATTATTCTGTCACTGTTTCAATCTGGGGAAGTCACTATGTGAAAGCTGTAGGAAGGCACACTGACTTAATTCTCAATTGTCTAAAGTACAGTAGACAGAGCGAGTCTCAGGGTGACTGGGGGCAATTAAGTCTCTTTCTCTTCCAGCTAAATACGGAAGGAAACTTTCAGATTTGCATGTCAAGTTATAGAGAGGAGTTAGCTGATACAGTACTTGAATATTATTTGAATAAATAAGTTTTACGGGGAATACTTTAGGGAAGTGTCTAGATTTGTCTTGAAAGAGTTATCTCAGAATTGTAGGAGTTGGTGGGTATGAAACTCAACTGCAGCATATTATAAGTCTAATCTGCAAGCACTTTTCTTTCCAGTAGAGGGCAGAGATATTCTCTTGTCCTTCACATGTGTTTGAAAGAAAAATTTTTTTGGAAGCACATAGTTAAACAAGCTTAACTGCTCAGAGCTGCTTCTTCCTTCTTCCCACAGATCAAAACCTCCCCTGTCAAAACCAATCATAGAAACCCATTCAGGGGACTCTCTTCTAATAGGTGAGTCATCTTTAAAATAAGTCGCAATGTACTGCAGCACTTTTAAAACTTTTCTGATCACTTTGTTCTGATATGTGGGCAGGCTTTTAATGTTTGAAGTGCTGTTTGGACAGAGAATTGGGAGGGAAAAGAGGCTTATTTCTTCTCTTACAGAATCATGCCCATTTGCTCTGTGTCATGTTAGAAATATTGTCTTTTGAAAAGGTTTTATCCTGCTAGAAAGTTTTTTCTTTCTTGTATGTGGCTTAACTTATGTTTCACTCTGTCACAGAAAAAAAGAATGCTAATGATAGTCATGTGTGCTTGATTAAAATGAGTGCTTTCCTCTGTCTTTCAATCTCATTAAGAGCACAAGTCTTTGTGTTACTTCTGTGACTCCACCAAATGTATTTTACGAAGTTATTTCTTAAGAGCCAGTGCTGCTTGTTATGTTTCAGTATTTTAAAAGAGGATATTAGACTCAGATGGTATTATGTGCTCGTATTGTCTTAGCTTACAGACTTGTAGTGTTGTGCCAAGAGTTTAATGTAAACATTTCTTTTCTTATGGGGAAAAAATAGATTCTTCTGAGTAACCTTTGTGGCGCCCAAATTGTAGATAGTGCGCTGTAGTTATTTGTTCTGGACTCTTTAGGAGGAAGACAAGTTATCTGCACCTGCAGTGTCAACTAGTTTGTGTTAGCAAGCGTAACTGTGAATCTGAGGTTGTGTATTTCCTGTTGTAGTTAAATCTGCGTGTGATTTTTGTGAGCACTGTTCTAGCTGAGGGTCTGGAGGGCTCAAAGGGGCCCTCAAGAGAGTGAGAGGATGTGCTTATCCTGCCAGCGACTTGGTGTGGGTGCTCATCTGAGGTCTGTTTAGTGCCTGAACTTGGATCAGAGTGCTGTCACACTGAGTAGACTGTACATATTTGTATGTGCCCCGCATGCCCTATTACTGCATATGGGGGATTTGTAATTTGTAACTTACTGAATCTTTAAATGACATCTGTATATCAGAGTTCTCTACTTTTCATTCAGGTCTAAAAAGATGAAAGCCCTGTGTGCCTGTCTCAGAAAAACAGCTTCTAAGTACTGCTGAGTTTCAGAGGGAGACCATACAACCATGTGATACAATAGACATGCTGCATAAGCACTCCTGAAAATGCAGTAATATGAAGTAGATCAGAATGGTTCAATAGTGTTTGTGTAACTGAATAGCTCTGTAGATACCTCTAGTACAGCAGAACAATTGTAAAGTCATCAAGTTGCATGTATTCCAATCAAAAGCTTCTAATTAACAATTCGTAGCAGTAAACTTCAATTAGTGTATCACTGCTGAATCTACTGGACTGGCTTATTTCTTTAAAGCTGTTCATCTTGTTCTTTCCCAGTGCTGGGTGTTGGATGCCTTAGTGTCAGAATTTGTGTGGCTAAGTTGGTGTAGGCTGTACTGTGCTGAGACATTTGGGTTGTAGCCCAGTGTCTGGGTCTTTGGAGGTGCTGGAAGTCTGCTGTGGCACACAAAAACCATAGATAAGCTTGTGTGAAATCCCTCTGGGAACTCTTTTTTTAAGGACATATTAATAGAACTGCTTCCTGTGGAAGTACCACCAGAAGAGGACATACAGAGACAAATGAAATAGTCAGATGAATCTTGTATGGCCCTAAAGACTTCTCAACAGTTCTAAAGGAACTTGTCAATGAAATCACTCAGCTACTAGCTGGTGTGTGCCTTCTCATTTTAAAATTGTCTTAGTACCTGAGAACTGGAAGATGGCAGCTGAGACTCAAATGGGCTCCATTGGTCTCTATGAGCCCAATTCAGGGAGCTGCAAACCAGTAGGACTGATGCCTCTACTGGACAAGTTAGTAGGAACTCCAACAGACAGTGAAACCCCAGAATGATGTAATGTGTCGAGAAATAGTTAACGTGGCTTTTGTAAAGGTAGGTTATGCTTCAGAAACTTACTGGAGCTAATGAATGTAGTAGAGAAGGGCATCCAATTACTAATATAATTGGATTTTAAAAGTGCATATTAACAAAGTTATTTACCAAAGTTTGCCAGCAAAATTTTGTTGTTGTGGGGGGGAAGGAATGGTTCTCTCTAAAGAGCTGGGGATGAAGAGTAGGCATATGTGGTTAACTCTCATTGTAGAGGGAGGTGGAAATCTGGCGGATATTATTCAATGCTAAGAAACAATTGGGAGGATAGAATGAATACGAAGTGGCAGCTTGTTGGCAAGACCAAACTCTTCAGAGTGGTAAAAAACTGCAGAAGAATCTTGTGAAATTAGTGACTTGCTGATAAAATTCAATGCAGATGAATATAAAGTGATGCACATGGGTGGAAGGAGTAGTTTGTGCCTCACGTGGAAATGGGAGGCTTCTGGCTGATCATTGCTACTGAAGTACAAGATGTGCATGTCATAATATGTATAATGCTTATAAAATGAAAGTGTTGGTCCAGTAATGGTCCAGAAATCCCAATCAAACTTAAGAATGTTTAGGGAAAAGGATAGAAAACAGCAATATTAGTAGCAGGTGCTTGGCCTCTTTTTGTCTCTTCCCTAAATAGTGGCTGCTGGTGTCTGTGGGAGGCAGGGCGCTGTGTGGGATGGACCTTTGGTGTGACCTAATAGAGCTGTTAGAAAAATTCAGTGTTCTCAAAGTGTCATCTGTCAGCAATTATAATGGGGCATAATGAAGCAGTGCTTCCAGACAGTAAAATGCTAGTTATTGCTTAGCATTTTAGAATCTTGGATTTGGTGGTTTTGGGGTTGGTGGTTTTTTTTTTTTTCCCCTCTTAAATCAGGTCCACACTACTGTCTCTTGTGCACAAGGAACAACTTGTTTAATTGCTTTGGAATTTATTTCTTGAGTTCCTATAATATCCACTGAAGTGATTCTTATACTGAGTTTTTTTCCTTGCAGTAAGTGTTTTCATTTTTGGAAGCAGTGCTAACAGGCAACTTTCTTGGCTTCAGGGCAACATTTGTTTTCTCCTTTTTGTTCGAGCGAAAAAGTGGCAGCAAGGCTTGCAGTTCGTGTGTAGATATTTATGGCCTCTGCTCTTCAATGCAACAAGATGACACTTGTCATTGAATAGCTCTGTCTTTTACAAAGCAATGTTAGATCTCCAGGGAGAAGCAGTGAATTTGTGCAGTAATATGACATAGTTGTGGCAGTGACAGGTTAAATAGCTTCCTGAGTTCAGTGTTGCTATCTGGTTTATAATGCAGTTGTGAGCATCAGGAAGCTCTACCTTTGTTGCCTTTCAGGTACAAACTGTACTTCGATGAACTGTTACCTTTGTGTCACTCATGAACTTTTTGATTTAGAGAGTTCTGAATGCTTGTAGTAGAGGAAGTGCTGTGCTGTGATGCTGTGTTCTATGCACCTGTGGCTGTAACTTTGAGCAGTGCTGATTCAATGGACAATTTAAGGTAGGGAGTGAGTGTCTGGCCATCATAAAGCAGGACATTTATTTACTGGTAGCGTGGTTCTTTGAAGGGAAGCTTTATCGTGGAGAGGTCAAAAGACAAGTAGAAACAAATCTTACTGACATTCTGTGAGTGCAATGACATTTAAATTCCAGCCACTTGTATTGTTAGTTCCATGCCAAAAGTCGTGGAAACTGTACGTTTGAGTGATATGATCAGGAAAAATGTATCTGTGCGTGCTTATGTTATCTATACGTGAGGCTGAAAGGAGCCTTTGGGTCACGGGGTGGGTTGCAGTCATGGGGTTGGTTTTCTTTCTCCTCTCTCTTCCCTGATGTTTCCCAAATGAAGTCTGAATCTGATATTTTGCACAGCTTAGTTTCAGGAAAGTACAAGACAATCTACACAATTGAATATGTTGAATGTGAGCATCACAGAGAAAACTGTCAGATAATTCCATGCTGTAGGAAAGAGTGAGACCAGTCAACTATGCAGCAAAGCTATGATGAGATACTGGGAATGAGTGCCTGGAATATGAGACTTTCCATGGATTCAGCCACCAAACACCACTGGGGCTCTGCCAGCATTAGGACAGTGGCCTGAGTCACAGTGAGGTGGCCTTCTTTGTTCAAAAACAAGGGATGTGGAGCTTATAAGGGAGATGACATGTAGGACAGTGACAAAAAGGAAGCCTTTCATATGAACTGTTTTGGTTTTGGGGACAATATCTCCTCTAGGACAGAATGCACATAGAATCATAGAATCATAGAATCACCAAGGTTGGAAAAGACCTAAAAGATCACCCAGTCCAACCGTTCACCTATTCCCAATAGCTCCTACTAAACCATGTCCCTCAACACAACATCCAGCCTTTCCTTGAACACCCCCAGGCTCGGTGACTCCACCACCTCCCTGGGCAGTCCGTTCCAGTGCCTGACCACCCTTTCTGAAAAGTAATACTTCCTCATGTCCAGCCTGAATCTCCCCTGCCGTAGCTTGAAGCCATTCCCCCTGGTCCTATCACTAATGACACGAGAGAAGAGGCCGACCCCCAGCTCACTACAACCTCCCTTCAGGAAGTTATAGAGAGCAATGAGGTCTCCCCTGAGCCTCCTCTTCTCCAGGCTGAACATTCCCAGCTCCTTCAGCCTCTCCTCATATGGCCTGTGTTCCAGACCCCTCACCAGCTTTGTTGCCCTCCTTTGAACATGTTCCAGGGCCTCAATATCTTTCTTGCAGTGAGGGGCCCAAAACTGGACACAGTACTCGAGGTGCGGCCTCACCAGTGCTGAATACAAGGGAACAATCACCTCTCTGCTCCTGCTTGCAACACTGTTTCTGATGCAAGCCAGGATGCCATTGGCCTTCTTGGCCACCTGGGCACACTGTCGGTTCATATTCAGCCGAGCATCAATCAATACCCCCAGGTCCATTTCCTCTACGCCGTCCTCCAGCCACACCGCCCCAAGCCTGTAGCGTCGCCTGGGGTTGTTGTGGCCGAAGTGCAGGACCCGGCATTTGGCCTTGTTGAAACTCATCCCATTGGCTTCAGCCCAGCTCTCCAGCCTGTCCAGATCCCTCTGTAGGGCCTCGCTACCCCCAGGCAGATCCACACTTCCAGCCACGGTGTGCTTGTTACAGGAAGCCCTTCCCATTCTCATTCTGCTTTCCTTTGCTTCTGGTTCTTGTGCTGATGTTTCAAGGAGCAAGATTATAATGAAGGAAGAAAAATAGTTTGTTTTTCTAAGAACACCAACTGTTTGATTCAGTTAAAAGAAAAAAAGATTTTTGCATAAGAAAAAAAAAAATAGAGATGATGTCCCTGTCCTACCAGGCTGAGTTTTGATTTCATTTTCCTTTTTCAGTTACTCTGCAGGTAGGTATTTTACAATGCATTTGCAGCAATGCTGTTTGTTCAGAATGACAGCTATTTCTAAATACTCATATTTAGAACATCAAGCTATGCTTGTAAAACATAAAGTAAAACAGAAATTGGTGCCAAAGACCATGAAGTAGGATCACATTATTTTCTCAGGCGCCTATGACTGTGCTTTGACTTTTGGCCTCCAGGCTGGGAACAGTGGCAGTGCCAGCCATCATCAGCTGTCATTGCCACCTCTATGTGAAATGATGGAGCAGCTGTCAGACTGATTTTGTTGAAGTATTTTTCCCTGGTTGCGTTTGATATCTTCATCTCTTTGACTTGATTTTTTAATTTTTTTTATACCATACCTAGGCCGAAAGTAGAAGAAATCTTATGAGGAATTTTAGAGGTTTGCCTTAAATTCTTTCCTCAAACTTTTATTTCCTTTTGCCTTTTTTCATTTTAAAGTTGACTTGTGCAAACTATGCAAATTCTGTATCCTTCCATGAGAATTCCTCTGAGATTAAAGTATTGCTTGTAAATGTTGACATGTGTGAATTCTGAAGATATTTAATGAGATGCTCTCGGATACATTTCAAATGCACAACTTCTAGCAATTGTATCAGCTTTCATATAATGTGTGTGCAGCTCTTCTTCACTTTTCATCTGCGGTTGTGTTTGCCAACAGCCATCAATGGAGATTTGAGGGAAGCTGGCAGGAAAACGTGTGGAGAAACAAGTACATTCTGTTTGAATGGACCAGAGAGGAGCAAGGCAGCCCAGACACTGGAAATAGAAGTAGTGTCTGCGTTTGGAGCAGAAGGCTTTTGAAGAGAATCCGTTCCTCATCAGCTTTCTTGGCCTTTTAGAAGTTTTTGTTGTAGGGAGTCCTGTGTGTTCTCAAAGATGTTCCTAAGCACTGAGTATGCTTAGCTTCGATGTAAGAAATATTTCTCCTGAGCCAAATTGCCTATAAGGAAACCTGCTTGTTTGTTTTTCCTTCTGCCGTTGGTTTTGTAAATTATTTTATTATTTTTTCCTCTGGTAGGTAACTTGAAATAAGCAGGCTGTGTCTTGCTGGCTGTTATTTCACTTGTCCATACAGCTTTGCACTGGGAAGCAGCCAGTTCATGGCCATCCCCTCTCTTACCCTGCCAAGGCATGACTGACACTGAATTTGCTCATTGTCAGCAATTGTGCTGAAATTTGAGCAGTTGTAAAGGACAGCTTTAACCTAAAATGTGGGAGGTTTTGCTCTTTCTTGCTCTTCAGTGATAGAAATTCTCAAATCAACGTGGTGTGTGCGGAAAACGTTTATTTCTGCCTCTGATGAAATGTTTGTGGTGTTTCCATTATTGGAGCACTTCAAAATTTTTGCAGTTTATTTTTGGTCATCGTTAATATACTGGTGTGCCCAAGTCAGTGAAGCTGGACAAGAAGATTGCATCAATTCCATACTGGTTGTGATGGCTGACGCGTACTTTGCTGTGTCTCCAGGCAGCACACAAGTCACTATATAAGTACTTTCCTGTGTGTGGAGGGTTTTTTTTTTTTTTTTTTGGTACCATTATCATGGCCTTGATAATAACTTAAATAGAAGGGTGTGGGAAGCAGTAAAGCTATTACAGAACATGCACATGGAGAAAAGCCTTGACTGAAAATGTTGAATCACTTGCTGCACAACCTTTCCCACTCCCCTGTAACTCTGCACAAACCATTCCCTGTCCCTGTTCAGAACTGCTGCTGGAAAACACCACTGTGACTTACAGGAGCCATTTCCAGAGCTGGTCACTTGAAAACCACATGGAGATCCTTCTGGAGGGTTTGATGTAGTGCTTAGTGTAATGAACTGCATGGTATTTTTTTTCCATCATTTTTTTTCTTCCCAAAGTGCAAAACCTCCTTTATCCCCTCTCCTCAGTCACTTCACTCTTTCTCTTCACCCAGCACATGACATCTGTTCCTGTGTCATTGCTCAGGACTGTGTGCCTGCTGTGGGGTCCCAGGAGCTGTGCCCATGCTGCAGATGGCCAATGAGTGTCCATTACAAGACTGTTCCAAACTCTCACATTGTTCCCCCCACCCCGTCTAGCTTGCTTATTTTACTGCTTGCTCTGATTGTCACATGCACACAGTAGGAGGGAAAAATTATGTGCTGTTCTGCCCTCACGTCTTCCCTCCAGTAGTACAGTTCTTGAGTTAAATCATGAAAGAGCAATCTGTTACATTCCCACAGAACTTTATGTCTTTAAGTGGGTTAGATACTGTACTTGTAAAACGTGTTCTGTAGGGTCTGGTCTTGTGTAGCTCAACTGATTGCAACTGATTGTCAGCAGTGAGCGCATCCTGCTGTCAGTAATTCTGTTGGCCTCCTGACAGTTCTGCTCTGTAGCAAAGTGTATTTAGGCTTTAGGATTTCTTCCTCCTTAATATGGGGAAACAATTTGGAAGCTTGCTGCCTGCTGTGCCCCAGGGTGAATATATGCATCACAAACTGTCTGTATTTTGACTCTGCACACGTGATACTGTTGCTGCGTCATACAGGGGGCCTCAAATAACTTCTGACCCTAAAACCTGTTTCTGATACTCACCTGTGTTATATAGTTCTATGTATTGCTAATTTGTATAACTATATCTTGTTAGTTTTTGGGACATTGTTACTTTAGTTTTTCAGTTTAGATTGGAGATGTACATAAAAAGTGTATTGGGTGATTTAAAAAGAAAACAAAAACCTTGCCTTGAATCTTCACATTCTTTCTTTCCTCTCTGCTTTCCTTGAAACCATGGTAACAGATGGGATAACCTCTCAGCATTGTCCTGGCTGCAGAGCACAGGACCAGGTGTTCTGCAGTCTGATGCTAACACAGCAAAATCTGAAAACCCCAACAGTCCATTATGAGGGAAATTAATGTTCTTAAAAGAAGAGTTTGCAGTTAATTGCTAGGTATAACAAACTGAGTTTTGACTTCGTGTGTTCCTGCATGGTTTTTTAATTTATAATTTCAGCATGTCTGTTTTTTGTTACTGTTGGTCTCTGAAAACTGTGAACTTGCAGATTCCCACAGCTTAGACTCCAGCCGATACTCCATAGTGGGAGCGGATCTTCGCTTCTCATCGGATCTAGAGGAAAAGCTAAAGAAACACAAACTGGATGTACAGTAAGACTTTGTTATTTCTGTGCGGGTTTTTGGCAAGGGCTTACAGAGCAGGCTGGTGAGTGCAAAGTTAGGCTTGGACATAAAGTTTCTGCATCCAGTTCCCACTGTGCTATTTCCATGGTTACCTTTTCCCAAGTCCTTTGAGCAGAAGACACTGTGCAGACCCAGCCTGAGTGAGCCAAAGCTGCTGCTGCTGCAGGGCTGGTGCTTCCATCCTGCACACTGCTTTTTTGTCACCTGTGCATCAGTATGTCATGAACTTTTTCTGAGGAGTGGAGTCTTTTAATGCTGACTAATGGGAGTACCTTGATAAGTGGATGTCTTCCACCACTGTTGTTCTAGGTGTGTGAGTCAGGATTTCTGGGAGCATTAGCTGGTAAAATGAAGAAGAATTCTGTCAGTATTAAATCATTTTAGAATTTTGTCTTTGTAATCATTTTATATTGCCTCTGCTTAAAGCTTGTACTGTTCTCTAGACCTTTTGGGAAAGAGATTGCTATGGAATCCTTTGAGAACTTAACTCTGGAAGCTAACGTTTGACATTTTGCTCAAGCATTAGGCTTCTAGAAGTGGCAGGATTTAAGTTTTTAAAGCAGATGATGGACATACTTTTCAAATATAATATATATAAATAGTGGCTATCTGGCTGGGTGGGAGAGAGCATATGGGGAAGCAGAATGCATCAAACTGCCATTTAAATCTTTACATTTTCATCTTCTGAAATCTCGCCTTGTTTATATTGCTGTTCCTTGAGGAGGTTCTCCTGCTTCTAGCGACTTTTCTTTTTCCCAATTAAAAGAAAACTCTCCAATTCTGAGCAAAATTACTCATGTAGCTGTCTATTTTGGTGATGTGTTGGGTTTTTTTTTTGTGGATGGAGGGGGAAGAGACAAAGTGCAAAGTGTAGATTGCATTTTGTTAGATAATAGTACGTGTCACTCTTTTTACTTACATGGAACCAATTTGTCTAATTATAATTCTTAGAACTTTTTTAAAAATCTTTTTTTGTCCGTAATTTATTCCTAGTTTTACTAATATCTTAAAATAGAGTGGACTGTGTGTGTGCAGGGTATGGTTCTCCCCAAAATGAATTTTAATGTGTGCTATGGTTCATGCCATCCCAGCTCAGAGGTGGCTTAAAGGATACTTCTTCAGCATGTTGCACATCTAACTGAAAGGAGAGTTTCCTAACATCTCCATTCTGGAACCAGGGGAGGCCCCTGTAATTAATTTGTCAGCTGCCAGAAAACTCATTTCTTGTCAACTTAACAAAGTGATTTCATTCATTCTGAAGTGTCAGGTTCATAATAGCAGAGCTCTGTTAAGAATTTTGGGGAGCATGAATTGCCTGCTTATGATTCTTGTTCTTTTGCTACAAATAGTTCTCTTTTTTCTATTTTGAAGTTTGCCAACACTTCTGGTAGCAGAGTGTGTGCTGGTTTACATGACTCCACAACAATCTGCAAATCTTTTACAGTGGGCGGCGAGCACTTTTCCAGTGGCGATGTTTATAAATTATGAGCAGGTAAAACAAAAATGGCATTTCTGAACTGCATTATTGACATAAAAATTGCTCTCAGAGGTGGGAATTGTTTGTAAAGTAAGAATAGGCCATATTCTTTTCTACAGACAACAGGTTCTGCTGAAGTTCTTTGGTAATGAGTTTTATCTTGTAGATCTGTTATCTCATTGCAAAGAATATATGTCTGTTCTGAAGGATGATTTGCTAAACTATACTGAACCAAAACAGTTAGGCTTAATCCTTATGTGGGTGAGCCATAGAATATTGGTTTGGATAAGATAGCGGTAAATGAAGCAATGCTGCATGTTGCCTGTGAGTTTATAGCATTAGAGAATTAGTAGAGCAAAAATTCAATCAATGTCAATATTGCTGAGGGAATCTGGGGGGTTCCAGAAGTGAGGAACAGGACTTCCATGTTATATATAACTTCCATGTTATAAATTACTACCAGAGAGCTCATGTGAGTCATAAACAATTTAAAGCAGAGTCAGTTTTCGGTGCACAGTCCATGTGCCTGAAAGAGACATACATTGCCATCATCAAAAAAGCACTTGACTTGTAAACGTGATGTGGCTGAGGAGGGTGTGCCAGTGTGGAATGAGACCCAATGTAAGAATGTAATTGTTGTAAGTTATCCTGTACATTTTATGACAGACAGCTAGAGTTTAACCAAGTTACTGCTTTTCACTGCGATGATGTTCTTTTCGGAAGGCGGAACACTTTTGTCTCATTCTCTACCTGAGGTGAATATGGCAGATCGGTTCGGACAGATCATGATTGAGAACTTGCAGAGACGACAGTGTAACCTGGCTGGAGTGGAAGTCTGCAGATCCTTAGAATCTCAGGTAATAGGGTGCGCAGCTCTGCCTGTTTGATATGAGAACAGATGAATCTGATAATGCAGTGTGTGCACTGTAAGGCCCAGAGCAGTGACTAAAGCAGGTCTGGGGCAGCTGCTACCTACTGGAAATGATTTACCTACTGGATGGTTTTTAAGGTCCCCTCCAACTTAAGCCATTCTGTGAAATCCTTTCCTGACCACAGTATAACAGTTCCCTGCTGTTAATGTCATGCTTGCTGAATACCACTTAGTTTCTGCAGTTGTACAAAAGCTGCAGTAGATCAGAGTGCAGCTCCATCTAACCCACTGCCATGCCTCCGTAGAGGTTTGCAGCAAATGCTTATATGAAGAGCAGTTATAGTCTTCTCTAACAGGTCAAGTAGTTGCCCTACAGAATCCTTAGGGGAAGAACTGTTTTCTGCTGTCTCTTCCTCGTGTCTTCTGTAAACACTCCTCGTTTATTTTGCAGAAGGAACGACTGCTGTTAAATGGATGGGAAAATGCACGTGCCATTGATATGATGAAAGTGTACAGCTTCTTGCCACAGGCTGATGTCAAAAGGTATTGCTGATAGCTTGCTTGCAGTCAATAGTCATCTTCAGACACCATTTCCAAGATTGCTCTTGTCAATACTTAGTATGGGATTATCTCGCAAATCAGAGGAGAAGCTTCATGTAGGTGCTACTAGCTTGGCAGAATATGTTTGAGCTTGAAGTTTTTGCAGAACCTTAAGGAGAATGCTTGTGTTTTCTGTGATGAACATCCAGCCTCAACAACACTAAATGGGTGGGATGGGGCCTTAGAATAGAGCAGGCATCCATTCTTCATGTTCTCAAGGTGGAGACAACATCTGTGTGTTTGCTCCAGTCTTGTAGGCATACATAAGATTACTTGCCTTATGTTCCTTCTACTACAAGTCAGTAGAAAATGGCTGCATTTGTTCTTCCTCTTCCCCGACAGAGGATTTAGGTAACGAGCCATGGTAATTTATTGCTAGGACCTATGTACAATGCAAGCAAAGAGCAACAGAAAGGTGTGCCTGGCATTATGTTATTAACTTTAGGTACATAGTATGAAGTGTGAGTTGCTACAAGTAATTCATTAACATTCATATATATGGATTACTGAAAGCATGGGACTGAGCAGGTGAGACTGAAAATCATAGGTTGTTTAAATGGGAATGGTGACTGAGCTTGTGCCATATGGTGCTTCTGGAAAGATGTAGTTTGTACTTTTTTACAGTGTTTTTGACTGTTTTATCAGTTTAGCTCTTTCCACTGGATCCAGGTGCCAATGAGTAGGTTATGTAATCTGTTCCTCAGTATTAATACATGGCAAATAATACTTTCAATTTATAGGAATCTTTACCTACAGTTCTGCAGCACGTGCACCTTGGTAAGTGTATTTAGGAACAGTCTGCCCTCAGTCACATTTAATCCACACTAGCAGCCATTCTAAATTTCTACCAAGAAAAATAAATGCTTTTGATATTCATGTAATCTGAAGTGAGAGCAGAATATGCCATATTAAACTTTTTTGAACAAGGACAGCTTGAGAGAAGTTTTCTCGCTTGGGCGAAGTGGAAAACACAAAATCTTACTTCAAAAAAGATCTTACTTCAAGAATCTTTGGTAGGGACCATTTTAGGAAAAAAAAATCCTCACATTTTGTATGCACCATTTGGTTTGTGCTTTGTCATGAGCTCATGTGGGAGAGTTGTTAGGAACTGCACTGGTGTACCCATCACTCACCGAGACATGATATGGACTTGTTGTGATTGTCTGGAGAAAATCCTATCTTCTGCTGTTAGCTGTTAATCCTTTGCTTGAGATAAATCTCCTTCTCTTAGGCTGTGCTACATAAGTCCAGCAAGACCAGATGCACAGAGTAAAAAGGCTTTGAGGAAAAACACTGATATTCCTGAGAAATTACACAGTTTAATCCTGAAACATTAAATTTCTGTGTGTGGAAGTTAAAAATACCTTTTTGATCATTTGTCTTGTACATTGGCAACAAAGGTTAGGAGTGATGGTATCATCGTTATGGACAAATATCTGTATTAATTTACTGCAAATATAACTACTCTGAATTATATCTTTCATGCTGTAAGAGTGAAAAAGTGTACATTATAAACTACACTGAGACTTCAGTTTAATCACAAGTTTTATTTTGTTTCCACAGAATAGAAGAACTTGAATTCTTGGATGAAAAAGAACTCTTTGAACAACTAATGCAGCACTACTGCATCTGCTGGGCCTCAAAAGACAACAGTAATCTGGGTAATGTTCCCCAACATCTCAGAAGTAACCCTGCACACTGACATTTTACATGGAGAGACTGGGACTCCTTGTACCAGTCCTATGATAGATGTATTGTGTAGCTGGAAAATGGGGTCTGTTTCTCTGAGGCTGTGAACACCTCCTGGGTGGAGACTGTTTCTCCCCAGCCTTCTGGGAGATTTGTATAGCCATCTGAATTGCCTAACTGGAAGCCTGTCTGGTATTGGGGAGTTAGAGAGCACCTGTCCTATGAAGAAGAGCTGAGGGAGTTAGTCTTGTTTAGGTTGGAGAAGAGGAGGCTCTGGGGAGACCTCAGTGTGATTTTTTTATTTTATTTTATTTTTTTTTTTAATATTTAAAGGGAGTTCATAAGCAGGAGGGGATTGCCTTTTTACATTCTGATAGCAGTCAGAAAAGGGGTAATGGCTTTAAACTAGAAGAGGGATGATTTAGGCTAGATGTCCAGAAGAAATTCTTTCAGTCAGTGTGGTGAGGTGCTGGAGCAGATTGCCCAGAGGCAGTGGGTGCTTCATCTCTGGAGGCGTTCAAGGCCAGGCTGGATGGGGCCTTGGACATCCTGAGCTGGGACAGGGGCAGCCCTGCCCATGGCACGGGGTTGGAACTGGGTGTCTTTAAGGTCTTCTCCAACCGAAGCCATTCTATGATTTATTTTACACTGGAAGATGCCGTATGGGTTGCTTTAAATAACTGCTTTACACTATCAGTGCTAATTGAAAGGATTACAAATTGTAAGTATGTAAAGTACCATATGGGCACATGGTATATAAAATCATGGTGTCCTGACAACATAAAAATACATTTTGTTACTTAGCCCAGGCTTCTTCTGCACTGTCACCATTTACATCCATTTAAGGCTGAAGATTTCCATTCTTTGGGGGAAAAGAAACCCTCCAAATTTAACTTTTTGTTGTTGTTGTTGTTCTTAAAATTGTATCTCCCCTGGAATTTCAACTTTATGTAACATTATTCATGTTGCTTGTGCTGTTGAAGAAATAGTAAAATGAAAACGAATTGTAGTTCAGGTGAAGAATGGGTGTCTGCAGCCATTATTTGTCCAAAGCTTGGAAGGCAACTCTATTGCACTCGAGTCTCTCTAGTTCTGTCTGCAGTATCTGGGACTCCAGTATTTCCAGAAAACTGATATGGCTTCCAGTTCACATCTGTTTTTTCTTTCCTTTTCTGCCCCTCCCTTGCTCCTGACAAAGTGGTATTCAATAACAATTTATTTTGCTTTTCCTCATTAATTGTGAATAGATGAAATCTCTGCTGATGTTGTGGGTATTCCTTAACCAAACTGAGCACTAAAACATCTGGTAAAGCTAGATGTACAGTATCCCATTACTGTAATAACAGATCTCAGCTTGGAGTGTCTGCTGTCCAAGATGTTCACCTACTCATAGTAGTCAGCATTCTTGGGATCACCAGCATAAATTTCTTTTCTGATTAAAGTAGTATTCAGGACAATTTTGGATACTGAGGTTAAATGCTGCAATATCTTAGAAGTCAGAAAAGACAACTCTGACAACTCTGAGATAATCAAATGTGTAATACTTGGATATGTCTCAGTTTAAGCTACTTTTTCTTTATCCAGTGTAAAATCAGTGTCCCCATTAATGGTCCTTTCCCCATCTTTCTCTTGTTAATTCTATGGACAGATCCTTACTTCTGTCTGCAGTCTGTATTGCTCCTTTTGTCACAATGTCAGTACTGCTTCAGATTGAATTATTCAGATCAATTGCTGAACTGCTGAAAAAAAAAAAAAAAGAGCTTGGAAGAGAGTTGATCTGCACTTTCTGATTCTTTTCCTACCACCAGGTCCTTTGTATTTGTATTTTGTTTGGTTTTTCAAATAGTAATAATCTGAAAGCATCCCTCTTTCTGTGTCTAACTATCTCAGTAATGAAATATGGGTGGCATAAGAATTGATGCTTATTTCCTCCCCCACACCATCATTCTTTCCTTCAGGTCTTGCAGACATCACCTTCTGATGTACTTGCTCAAGGGAAGCCGTGGGTCCAGAAGCCACAGCTGCTGCCTTCTTCTTGAGACAAGGTCACAGAAATGATGGGGCTGTGCATGTGCCGAGTTCAGTCTGCTCATCTGTGTAAGCAGTGCCAGTGAAGAAGGTGACAGGTGCTGCTGATGTTGACTGTCCTGTTGGCTTTTGGTAGTTTGAATTTTTTTGCCCATTTTAAGCAGCTGTTATGAAGCAAGATTCGCTTCTCATTCCTGGATATGTGTATAATGACAGGCTTTTGTAAGATGACTGTAATTCCTGTTTAAAGGCTCACCTTCCTCAGTTTAAAACTGTGAGTGTTCTTGGATTATATTCTTCACTTTCATCTCCTTGTGGATGTGTAAACTGTATTTGTGATAGGAAGCTGGAAAAATATGTTGAACTGCATTAGTGGATTTCTCTTTGCACTGTGCACGGCTGATCATGAAGGTTAGTTTTGTTAATTTTCTTTCTGTTTGGGTTTAACTCTTAGGAAGTGTCAACCTGTAAGCTTTCTCCAGGCTTTTACTATTGCTACAAGGCTGTCACTATGCTTGGTCTGCCCCTTATTGGGAAGAGTGAAAGAGGGAAAGGGTCCATGATTAAATTAGACTTTATTTAGCTGGGAAGGGCTCAGCTTGGCAGTTCAGCATGGGGATGGTTGTGGTGAGAAAGGAAGTAAACTATACTTGCACTCCAGTATTTTTACAGCAGTCTCTTTTTCTTTCTTTTCCCCTTAAAAGAAATGAGCAAAATCCATTTAGTAACAAAAAAAAACCCCTAACCCACCTTCCTACTGTTTGGAATTGAATCCTGCTACCTTCTGAGAAGAATAATAATAAATGTTTAATATTTATAATGTGCCTACTGTCTTATTTATTAGAAATTACCTATTCATTTCTGGTTTGACTGCATTTTGCCTTTGGCAAGTGCTTCAACAAGAGCATTTTATTAAAAGTCACTGCAATAAAATGATTTTTGTACTCTATGCAACTTCCTGTAGAGTAAACGTATCTGTTGGGATATAGTTGATATGGGTTTGGATGGATGAACAAGCAAAGGAGGTTATTGGGGTGGTTGGTTTTTTTCTTTTTTTTTAAAAAAAAAAAAGACAATTTCAAGGGAACAGAAGTAGAAAAAAGAAATGGCTTTCACTTTGCTCTCATTGCGGAATCAAGTACCAGTTTCAGTCACTAGGAACTAGAGGCTGTTCCTACTGTTATGTTTGTTTCATGCCAAGTTCTCAAGTGACAAGGCACAGAAATGCAGTATTTGGTTAACACTCATCTCAGTCTTTGCAAAGTATTCACTTGAACTCATTCCCCAAAGAGAAGAGATGGATCCTTTGTGCAGCAATGAGAGGAACTCAAAACCTTTGCTTCTAAGATAACAATCTCAACAGCATGCTTATGCCTGTGCTTTTTGTTGGAGCTTAGCTGTACCCCTCCTGTTGAGAGGCGCATGCAGGCTGCCCTGGTCTGCATTAGTGTTGACCTTTTCTCTCTGCCAATGCAGGAGCCCAGAAAGGTATGTCTCTTTTTCTTGCCTTGCTATCACAGTTCCTTTTTGTGCATAGCAGCTACAACCAGAGACTACAGGATTTGCCACTGAGTGATCTATTTTTTCCATTGCTGCTGCCTGCTCTGTAGATTGGGGAAGTAGACTTCCTTATGAGCACTTCTGTTTCCAGTGAAGCAGGGGACAGTCAGCCTGCTGCTTTTCACGGCCTGCAGCTTTTTGTCTTCTGTTTTCGCACTGTTTTTACTTAGAGGTTTTGAAATTTCTTTTGTTCCCACTGTGCAATTGCTCTGTCAGCCTAACATCAACCCAAGGAGCCAAGTTCAACAACCATCTATGAATTTGTCTTAATCAGATCAGAGTCCTTCAAATTTACTGCTTTGCTAAATGGGGGAAAGGTAAAAGGATCATGATTGTGTCCATCTTCAGAGTGCAATTTCTCCTGAGTTTGTGTGTGTGGCAATGTGTGGAGTGGGCATTTGTCTGGCTGGAACACCAGTGTGTAATGGGTTTTTTGGAGTCTGCCCCTTCAGAAGGACAGTGCAAGAAATTGGCCTCCAAAGAGCTGCAAAGTGGGTACTGAAACCTTGTGTTTGGGTAAAAACAGCACACTGATATTGCCAGAAGACAAGTTTATCAGTTAGAAGGGCAAAGTTGTATGGATAAAACATTATTTGAAACACTGCCAGTGTAGGACTATATCTGCAGTTGCTATAATAAGCATAAAAATTGGAAAGGTTCCTCATGGAAACATACCTTTGTCCTCACTCTGTACCACTGTTCTTGTTTAAGAGGCAAACAGAGCTGAAGGGTCTTGAAGAATTCAGTGGGACACTGACAAAATATCAGTGGTCTTTTTCTAGGCTGAGATGCATGCTTGAGAAAAGGTATAAAGAGCTCAGTTCTGCTGTATTAGCATTTTTTTTCTTATTCTGTCTTGTTAGTCACAGTTGGAGCAGCAATTGTTTTTTTGTTTTTTTTTTTTTTAATATGGATGTGCTGTCTATGAGACCAGCCTGCATTTTCATGGAAAGATGGGTCTGATTCAGCAAGCCAGGAGCAGTTTACTCACCAGTTCTGCTAACATGGCTTGGTGCTGCCCAGATCACTTTCTGATATCTGAAGCATGGTTACTCTGAAGATGTGCTCAGCTCTGATCTGTTCATCCCCAGCCCTTTTCCTTTACACAGAAACTATATTGTCCACACCTGAGCCTTCTATGTGGCTGCTGTCACCTTCCTGCTTTTTTGGAGCTCCTCAGTACTGCATCTTGGATCATGCTGCAGCCCATTAAGCTGCTTGTCTTGCTTTTAATGAGCCTATAGCATGCGAGGCCCTTCCACCTACAGATCTGTGACTCACGAGGGCTGTGCTGCTGTGGGGTGTGTGTGCTGCCTTGCAAAGCCCTTTGCTGGATTGAAGACACAGCATTATGAAGGCATGCCTACAGGTTGGGAGCACGTTGGTTCTTTCCATTTCTTAGAAATGGTGTAGTGCTTCTGAAGCAGGTAGCAGTAAATATTTCACCCCTTGCTCAGAGCTAGCTGCAGCACCTGGGGATGTGGCTGTGCTGGGTCTGTTGTTCAGCCAGCTGGGCTGTGTTTCCAATTCATTTTGCTTCAGGTGAGTGGAGTTAATGGAATTTCACTCCTTTTTGATCATCAGCATTGCTGTCACCTGGACAGATTCCTGACTGCTCTGCCCTCACTGTGTGTGTTATCACTTGGAAAGGCCTTTCCATCATTTGTGAAGAAGTCATGTGGGATCTGCCCCACCACAGGCACTGCCAGGTGAGCCTGTGAGATGAAGCTCGACCACTGGGAACCAGAACTCATCCCCTCCACCTCAGCCTTGCTGCAAACCTGGCTGACTTTGAGCTGTAGCTGTCTCTGATCATCTCTCAAAATTCTCCTTCTAACTCTACCACCTTTCTAATATCCTACTTGTGTATTCATGCAGATGCTATTTTCTTCCTTGCTGTTCACAGAACAAGAACTTGCAAATGAATAATCAACTTGTGGTGTTGGGCACCCTCCATGCAGCTCTGACCAGACTCCCCCTACTTCCAGTGCTCCTGTTTCCTCCTTGCTCTGCCTGTGCATGGCTCCAGGCCCGTTGATGGCATTGGTGCTGCTTGGTCTGGTGCTGGCAAGCACCCACAAGGGTGTGCCGTTCCTCAAAAGTCTCAGTTCCAAGTAATGTGCCAAAAGCATCTGAAATAGCTGGATCAAAGGTGTTGGCAGTTGAACGTGTGGGAAAAGAGACAAGGTGCAGTGCTACAGCTATGCTCACATCTAAGCCCGGTGGTTATCTGACAGGTAGTGTTGTGATCAGTGAGAGCTCAGACTTAAACACACATCAACGCATCAGAAGCTGAGTGTGCCTTCTGAACTGCAGGAGCTGTTCTGTGCAGCGATGACTGCCGGTGCCAACGCGACAGGCCTGGTGGCTTCTTCTGAGTTAGATGGGCAAATACACATGCAACAAACGTGACTTTGGCAAGGCACTGTCACAGAGCGTATCTTTGCCCCGCTTATTGAGTAAGACCAGAGCTCAGCAGCAGGGTGCAGCCACCAAGCCATGTGTTTCTGATATAAAGGGGCTTGGGATGTGGTTTTCTGCAGCTCTGTGCTCCATCAGACAGGCCTCACACTGGTAGGATGTGTTTTACAGGGATGGGTTCCTGATGGGTGTTTTAGCTGGTTTCTGCACAGACAAGCTCTGCTGCACCTCATAGCTGTTCACTGAGAGGAGCACCTCTGGCAGGAGCATGAAGAGGTTTTCCAGCCAGGTTTGGCTTCTGCCTTTGTAGAGTTTGATTGATTTTAATGTTAAATATCAAGGTTAAGGTCCAGATATAACTGTTTACTGCTCTCCATAATCAGCCTTGCTCTGCATCTGCACAACTGACCCCTAATCAGTCCCTAACAGAACAAAGTACCCCCGTTTGAGAACCCTTGGAAATTTCCACCCAGCATTACTGTAGCAATCCCCAGTGCTGCTGTTACGCCACAGGATCGCATGTGGGCAGAGGTCAGCCTGCCTGTGTCACTGCTACAAGCTGCAAATAATTCTGCAAGTTCTCATTCAATAGCAGTTGTGTAATCATTAGATTATCAGTCCCTAGATAAATACTGTCAAGATAAGGCAGTGCCAGATGGGTTCCTTTATTGCTTTGTAAGAGCTGGATATGGATGCTGGCTGTGCTCGGTCTTATTGCAGCGGTGCTATCATGCAGCACCTCCACCTCTTGTAGCACTTCATAGAGGCATCCAGCCAGAAATCTGTCCCATCAAACATATCAGTGCAGTATGAAGAGGCTCTGCCCACAGCTGGTGCTGCGTTTAGGTGCTGCTGGATGATGGCAGTATGTTCTTGGTTAGTGCCTGCTTCAGTGCCACTTTGTGTTTGGGTGGGTTGAGGTTTGGTTCTGTGGTTCATACGGAAAAGCAAGACGTGGACCTGCATGATTAAGCAGGGAAAAGAGGAAAAAAAATGCTTTGGGGGCAATTCTAGACTTAAAGATGCATTCAGACCTCTTTGCATAGATAGAGAACTCTTCTAACATCCATCTACAACTCTTAAAAAAGGTTTTTCTGAGGCACTGCTTGTTTTGTACTACCATTTCCTGTACTGATTGACACAGTTGCTGTTGTCACTTATTTAAGAAATCCACATGATCGGTGCAAGCACAAACAAGGACAAAAATAAATGTCTGATAATATGAACAGATTTATCTGTCCTTATCCCCACGCCTTTTCCCGTGAGTGTAGATTGCATTCAGCTCCCTGAAATAGACCCTTCTTTCCGAGCATTTAACCTTACCCACAGAAGTGCAGGGTGTGAGGAGCGGGGCTGTGTCTTTGCATGACAGTGGCAGGTGAGCACACAAGGGCTGCTGAGGTGGAGTTCAGATAGGACTGAATCTGTCTGTAGGAATTCCCTTTGGCATTTCCCCTCGCAGTTATGTGAAACATATTGTGTGGAGAGCTGGAAGTCCAGGAGAGAGGATTCAGAGCAAACAAAAGAAATCCAGCACCTCTGGCCAGTTTGTAGTGACGAATATAGGTCCTTTATATCACTGCAGTGAGGTGTGGATGGCACAGGAGTGCCTGGCAGAGTGGGGTGATGCTCCACTCCCTGGCAGCTCTCCTTACCCAGGCTGCATTGTTGTCTGAGCGTGGAGCGTTTCCTGTGGTGGGCTCAGCCAAACATCCCTACTGCCTAACAATAATGGTAAATATTTAAAAGCCAAGGACACTGAGTTAATCTTCACTTTGGAGCTGTGACCTTCCAGTGCTCCCAATCCATTTCTAGGAAAAATCTGAAGAAGACTCTGTGACCTCTGCCCTGATGGCATAGCGCTGCTGCCTGAGCTGCAAAGACAGCGGCCAAGAAGTGTCCATCGTCCTCCCAGTCCTGCATTGCTCTGTCTTTATTCAGCACTTTGAGAAGCACCAAATGAGATTTGAATGTGGTGCAGTTACCTCTCATAAGCGTCTCCAAGAATCAAGCCTCTGTGCTCCTTTTATCCAAGTTCACATCGCTCCCAGTGAAGCCCTGAGCTGTGCAGAGCAGTTGGCTCCATGCTGGGACCCTGCTGGATCTTGGCAGGCTGGGGCACCGTGTGAGGTCTGTGCCATGAGTTTGTGCAGGGGGATCTGAGGGATGCCCAAGGGTCTGCCAACCCCTTGGCTCACTTTTGCTATTCTAGTGATTTTCATAAGCTCTGGCCAAGAGGTTTTTTCTGCAGGGAACCAAACCTCAGCAAGAGAAGGGAATTTGTGGAGGTGCTTGAAGCTGGATTCCATTCACCTGCTGCCTGGCCCTGTTCTGCATGGCCACAGCAGCTCCTCTGAGGCAGACCAGTGGAAATTTCCTTCCTATCCCCAGTGCCTTGTGAAAACACCATAAAACATCGTTGGCGTTCTTTACACTTGCTTACAAGAGAAAAAAATACTTGTAAGCCCCAATCCTTAATGACCCATCACAAACATGAAACGATTGCTCAAGGGGCTGAAATGCCCCCAGCACACATCCCCTGGTGGCTCAGCACCCATCCCCAATGGGATGATAAACACATCCTTAGTGCTTGGTGCAGCCCTGGGGCCTCATGCCACCAGAGCTGTCTCTCTGCCTGTGTGGATGGCAGCAGCACGGCATTCCCTGCCAGGCTGCAGCTGGTGGCATCCTCATACCCTCTCCTGGGTTTGGACTATGCTGTGTGCCCAGCGATCCTCTGTGTGGTAGGCAGGCTTTGGAGCACTTGTGAACACTGGCTCAACATCAGCTCTTAGAGCTGCAGGTGGATCCAGGCACACTGCTGCCAGTGAGGTCTCTGTGCTGACGCTCCCTGACGTTGTCCTTAAGATCTTAATGCCCACTAGTGTTAATGCAGCAACACAAAGTAAATGCCATTTGTTCACTGAGTATGTAGGTAATGACAGTAGAAGGTTTTTGGACCATTTGCCTCCACCCAGGTGCTCCCAACCACCCCTTATCAAGTGCACTGCACCCACCTGCTGCCCTGAGTACTTCAGCCCCAGCACTCCCCATCCATACACGTTCCAGGGCACTAAATTGCACTGTGCCATGAAGGCACAGCACAGCACTGATACCCAAATCTCTGCCTTAATCCTAGGCTTGGGCTCTCCTTTCTTAAAGTGAGTTCAGCCCTGGCTGGGAGAGCAGGATTTGGATTCTCTGTGGGCAGAGCTGGGCCATTCTCTGCGTTTCTCAGGGCACTGTTGGAACAGTGCATGCTTCAGTGCAAGCAGTGTCAGTGGATCCTTGCATGTGCTCCCTCCCAGCAATAGCAGCTGGCATCCCAGGTACATGCAGCATGCATGTGGGAAGGGTCACGTCCTCTGCTGTAGTAGCAAAACCTAAACCAACAATGATAACAAAAAAAAAAAAAAAAAAAAACCCAAAAAAAAAAAAAAAAACAAGCCACCAGGTGAAGGGAAAAAAAAAAAAAGCAAAACCTTGAACCAAGGAATGACGGTGATAAAGAGGTTTTATATTCCTGGGGGCTGGCCTATCTTCTTTATTGCCCCTTTTTCTCTGTTTTTTTTATTTAGCAATGCAAATGCAATCCATCTTCTGAGCCTCCCAGTCACAGCCTCTCCATATACAGGGCAGGGGGAGCTTGGTAGCAGTTCGGACTGTGCGGTGCTCCCCAGCACCCGCTACCTTCTGTGGCCGTGCTGGCGTCGGGCAGCACCAGCGTTGAGCTCTCACAGGGTGAGTGTCCCTGGGACAGCATCAGTGCCTCTCTGTGCTGGGCTGCCTGGCTGCTTACTGGGATGTAGGCTGTGCTCCGTGCACATAGGGCTGGGATTTGGGCTTTCTGTTCCTTGTTTAACAGGACGTTGCTTTCTTCCAGCCCCCCTCGTGCTGTGTGGGCAGCCCTCCACCAAAGAAGAGATGGAGATGGTGGACTCCGAGCGCCCGCCAGCCAAGAAGAACTGGTACGAGCGCTACGTGCTGCCCTTCTTCTCTGAGCTGCTGGGCACTGCAGCCTTCGTCTTCATCGGCTGCATGTCGGTTGTGGAGGACTCAGGAGCCACCGGGACGTTGCAGCCTGCGCTGGTCCACGGGTTGTCCATTGTGCCCATCGTTGTCAGCCTGGAAAACATCAGGTAAGGGGCTGCTGACCCCCAGGATTTGCTCATGGCTCTCCTATCACACAGCCCTGGGGTCCCTTCTTCCTTGGGAGCATCCCCAGGTGCACCATGCTACTTGGTTAATGGTTGTGAGCGAGGTTCTGGGCCTGGGGGAGGTTCAGCATTCTGGCTTTGGTTGCAGCATTCTGATTTTAGTTCTTGTTAATGTAAGGAGAGAAAAAAAAGGTCAAAGCTGAAGCAAAAGCATCACTTGGGAAATCTGTGGCATTTCCTTCTGAAGCAATGTCAGGATGACACATTTTGACCTGTGTGTTCTATTCCCCTGTGCACTGGGAAATGCTTGGATTCCATTTATAAATGGTTTCAATTCATCTGAAGCAACATTTAGACAAAGCTGTTCACTGAAATAGGTTGCTATTTGACTCCCAAACACAGCTTCTTTCTGGATGGAAAAGCTGAACGGGTCCCTGTGGGGCTTCACTTCTTTCTATCCCCATCTCCCTACTCTGAATCTGTGCAGCTCAGGATGGATCCTGGGGCTGCCCCTGCCTAGGGGTTCACAGCACCCTCCTGCCTGGGCCTGACTGAGACAACCTGACTTTGGATTTTAATTACAGCTGAAGAATAAGACATAACTGTGGGCTCCTAGACACTCTGACTCAACGGCTTCACCAGCGATTATTATTAGGGCTGATCGGTTATGAAACTTGCTAATTAATGTGTGTCCCATGATAATCTGTCTTAATTAAGAGGTATATGATCTTGCCTGGCATGCGGTCTCTGAGGTTAACAAGCTGAGTCCCATTGATAGGCGAATGCCTGCTGCTGCATTGGAGTTGGGGCATAGCACTGCCCAGCGCAGTGCTGGAGACTGTGGAAAGAGTGGTGTCATGTCCTTTACATAGGGCACAATCCTTGCCCTGCCCTCTGCCTTCATGCAAGATGTGTTCTGTATGGCGTAGAGTGTCCTGGAAGCTTCAGAGCAAGGGAAACCTGCAGCCATACCATGCCGTGCCATGCTGTGCTGAGCTGCACTGCGCTGTGCTGCGCTATGCCATGCTGAGCCATGCCATGTTGTGCTGTGCAATGCTGTGCCATGCTGTGCAGCTGAGCAGAAGAGCAGCACAGAGGCCAGGGCTTGGCTCATCCCCAGCCTGCAGCACTGCAAAATATCGTGCACAGAAGAGGTTTATGCACACTTCCCCCTTGCTGCTCCTGGAAGGACCTGGTGGTTTCCTGAGCTCCAAAACCACTTTTCAAAATGTGCCGTGGCAGCTGATTCTCTGCATGTGCTTTAGAAGGGTCTGCATATCCCATCTGGAATTGCTGCTTCTCCAAATAGCAACTGCAGAGAACAGAAACAGCCAGATTTTGCTCCCCTGCAGTGCACAGCACATTCTTATAAGTGCTAAAAACATATTCATGGTTCCAGCCCATAGTGAGTGCAGCACTCACACCGCACTGAGGAGGGCAGTGGGGACAAGGCAGCAGGCAGAGCCTGCTTTTTCATTTTTTCATTGTCAGTTAGGGTGAACCCCACGCTGACTCTTCTTTTCCTTTACAGTGGAAGTCATACCAACCCGGTCGTGTCTCTGGCCATATGGCTGATCGGCAAGATGGAACACATCATGGTCATCCCGTACATTATTGCCCAGCTCTGCGGAGGGATCTTAGGGGCTGCCCTGACAAAGGTACACATGCCAGAGGGGGGCTCGCTGGGGCTCAAGGACTGTGCTCCCACTCTGCCAGAGCTGACATTGCCCTGTGCTGATGTACAGCCACAGGTGTGTGCTGAAGTGGGGAAGGGGCACTACGGCACCAGTTCTCAGTGTAATTAAGAGCTCTGATGTTCATATGATCCTGCACTGCAGCGTGCTGTGTGAGCACAGGGCGTGCTGTGCCTGCTTTCTGCTCCCATAGTCCTGCTTCCAAGCTGGGCTGGGTGCTGGTGTAGGGGTGCTGCCCAAGGCAGAGCATAGCACATCTGCAGCTTCAGCTGCTTAGGTGCATGGCATTCCCCTGCCACACTATTCTGTGCCATTAATTGAATCTGGAGTGGCCCATCCCTGGGCTCTGAGCCCCGCACAGCCCCTCGCTTTGTGCGTGTCCAATGGAGCACAGCCAGCTCATTATCTCTGGAGACGGCCATGAGCCTTTGCTAATGAGTTTGTTTGCCAGGCGCTTAGGGCTCGCTTGCAGGAGGAAAGTGCTGAGATTAGCTCCTCTTTAGCCCAGCACTCTGCCCGCCCACGCTGCCCTGACAGTGAGCACATATGTTTGTAATGCCAACAATATGGAGAGGGGTAGCACCAACCAAGTGTCCCCTCCAGGCCGTGGCAAACAGTGGAAGCTTCGACAGCAGCCACGGAGGGGCCTTCGGTGTCATCCAGGGAAATGAGCAGATCGGCGCAGCGCTGGGCAATGAGATCATCACGACCACCTTCCTGTTGCTTGTGGTCTGCATGACTGCAGTCAATGCGGAAACCAAGAGCCATCTAGCACCTGTTAGCATCGCCCTGACAGTCGTCATCAACGTCATGGTGGGGTGAGCTCAAGTTCCCACTGTGCAGCGGTTGAAGCCCTAGTAGTTCCACTCCAGTGTCTGCAGCAGCCAGGATGGGACCCATGGCTGCAGGGATGGGACTCCCACTCACAGTTCTCTGCAGCTTGTGGTGGGCAGAGCCTGGGGCTGCCAGCTCCCAGCACCAGGGCATCCCACTGCCATCCCAACTGGCACTAGAGTTGCTGCATTCTGCACCAGTAAGGGGAGAGGAACAGGATGGGATGGGATGGGATGGGATGGGATGGGATGGGATGGGATGGGATGGGATGGGA
>NW_024884855.1:6814824-6862341 GCF_019232065.1 Centrocercus urophasianus | reverse complement strand
ATGGGATGGGATGGGATGGGATGGGATGGGATGGGATGGGATGGGATAGTTTGCGGTAGAATGGGATGAGATGGGATAGGATGGGATATTCCCCCTTGCAGCCCTACTCAGAGCCTTATGGGCAGGACAACTGATGGGTTCTGAGCATGTCCATGGATGCTGGCAGATCAGACACTCGGTCTACTGGCACTGGTAGATGCGAATTGCTGGGCACACCCCAGAAATGTGTCAGGGAGGCCGGAGACTTGAGTTCAGCACATGGACATCTCATGCCGCACCAGCCTCTGCAGTTACCTGATACAGGCTGACAAAAGTAAGCAGCCACCCCGGCAGTATTGACAGTAGGAAGCCCTGAGCAAACAAGGGCAGCTCCTCAATGTGTATTTTCACAGCTGCTGGAATCGCTTCCGGGCTCGGCTGCGGGCTGGCTCTAAGGGTGAGCAGCCTGAGCCCTTTGGCACTGCACCTAGATAACCAGCACACGTAATTCTGAACGTTAATGAATTGTTTGGTTAAGGCAGTGCCCCCTCTAGCGGGATTCAGAACTCTTATTTCAACATCGCTCAAACCTCATGTGCAAATATTTATCTGTTGCAGTTTTTTTAAGCTGTGAATGCTGTTGTCTCTCCTGCACTGTTCTGCTACCTGCGCACAGCACAGAGCATTCTCTGGTTAAAAGCTGAGCACTGGGTGAGCCCCAAAATGGGCTCAGCAGCTTCCACACCATGCCGGCATCCCTGCAAATGGACGCAGGACATGGGAACTGCTCCACACTCTGAGGAACAGCTCATGTCATTTGTTCCTTTTTCAGGGGTTCCGTATCCGGACCCTGCATGAACCCTGCTCGAGCCTTTGGGCCAGCTGTGATAGCCAACTACTGGCTCTACCACTGGGTGTACTGGGTCGGGCCTGTGATCGGCTGCCTGATCTGCAGCATACTGATGAGGTACGTGGTGCTGCAGCAAGGCTGCCCTCTCTTGCTCGCCATCCCGTCCTGCAGCAGAGCCCCTGCCCCTCTGCTGCTTCCAAGCCTGGCATGTCCGCTGGCTTCATCTGCATCTCCCCATGGGGCTGGTGCTGAGCTACCGCACTCTGTGTTCCCTATGCACGCCACAACAGTGCAGATGCTGACCCTGAATTTCTTTTCCCTCCTGCAAGGTTTGTGATTGGTGGCCGGGAGATCCGCCTGTTCCTGAAGTAAGGCTGCACAACAACACAACACAACCCTGGCACCTCCTGCTGAGCACACTGCTGAGACACTCTGGGATGGCACTGCCGTTCCCCGGCTGTGCATCACGTCTGTCCTGCGGGGCTGTGCCTGGCATCTGTGAGACTGCACAGCTCCATGCTACAGGTGCAGCATGTGGCTGTGGCTGGCAGCTCTGTACCACTGCTGCTAGGCTGCTCTTGGGCCCCTCTGCTCCCCTGGGGGCTGTGAGAGCTACTGGTTGCTCAGCAGAGCAGCCGCTGTTACCTCCATACGATTGGCACAAAGCTGAGTAAAGCAACATGTGCCCCCCAGTGCTGGCACCAATTGATTCCTATATTGTTTATGACTATTATTTAAGGAGTGTGCAAACGCTGGGAGCTTCCCAGCTCCAAACATGCTGGGGGCAGCAACACCCTCTGCCCACTCATGCAGTATGTTGTCCTGCATTTCTGCTGTCCCCCCATAGACTGTGCAGCATTCAGTTTTCCCCTGCATGCACCTGGGACTCTTTGCTGTGCAGGGAACCTGACTGAGCTGCATGTGGCTGTGCTGCACTCCATGTGGCTGTGCTGCGTGTGGCTGTGCTGTGTGTAGCTGTGCTGTGTGTGGCTGTGGTGCACATGGACGGACACTGGCTAAAGATTCTGCAATGTCCACATTATTTTGCAGTCTGTGCCAACAGAACTGCCCCTGCAGCTGCATGCTAGGAGCCCGGATGCAGTTTTTGGAGGCTTCTCGGCATGCTGAACAAAAAGGGAAATGGGAATGGGAGGGAAGCCCAAACTGGCTGCTGGCAGAAATACATGATTTCTGAGATAACAGCTGGCATGGGAGCAGCCAGTGCCAACATCTGCACACTGGGGATCTATCCCCATCCCTAAATCACCCTGGCCTCTCGGGATGGAGGTGCTGGCAGTGACCCCTCCCACATCTTGGCAGGCTCTGCGCAGCAATGACACCAGCACACAGCCGTTCTGCAGTCCCTCCCAGGAGAGCTTTTGGTTGTTCTGAATTTTGCAAACTTTTAAACACGGCTGGAGGTTTCTGAGCACATCTGAGGAAGGCAGCGTTGTCTGGGGGGGGGGGTGTAGCAGAAGTGGCTGTGGTTCCAATCAGCGTCTGATGCTGTTCTCCTACAAGCACTGCTATGAGGTGCCCAGGCAAAGGGGTCGTCCTGGGGATGCAGTGCCACACTTGGAATGGGGACAGACAGGAGCATTTCTGTGGGGATCATGGGGGAAACCGCATGGGATGGGCTGGGACACAGCACCAGAGGAGGAAAACCAATGGGGTTGGGCAGAAATGTCCCCGCAGCACCTGGCACAGGGAAGGAGCTCCTTCCAGCTCCCCGCCGTCCCCATGGGTCTGGCAGAATCCTTTCCAGTGCATCTCACTATTTTCAGCTCACTCGCTATTTTCAGTCAAGGAAATGACCCACACATGCGCACACGCTTGTACACAGAGCCGTGCTTTTTATTGCGAAAAGAGTGAGGCTGGAGGGAGGAAAGGTCCCACCGGAACGGCCCCGGACCAGGTGAGCTGGGCGAGGGGGCTGCGTGCTCGGGAAGGAAAGTGCTGCAACCCGCTACGAGACAAACAGCGCGCAGATGTCACCGGGATCGTCGTCATGGCAACGCTGCAAAAAATGCCGGAGCAAACAGGGAGCGAAGGCAACCGAGAGGACTCCCCGGGCTGTGGGGCTGCGGCTGGGTGGCACCGTGGGCACAGGGAGCCGTCTGCGCTGCTCGGGGCAGAGCTCAGCCGAAGCGCGCCTGCGGCCGCCGGGGTAACCAAGCGACCACCTTCCTCTTTAGGGAGGAAACACGGCCCGTGGCATCCGCAGGAAGCACAGTTATAGCTGCAGCTGCTGCTGCGCGGGAGCTGTGCTGCACCCCTGCTCCATAGTGCACCTGTGGACATCCTCATGTCCTTCCCCTTTTTGCTGTTGATGCGTTCGGCGCACTCATTTTTGATTTGTCAGGGTGACTTTTAATAAAGCATCCGTAATACATGTTGTTTTTCCCCAACTATTATTAAAGAGCTTAATTTATGCTAATTAAATACCAATTAACTTCCAAGCACTTAATGTGCTTTAAGGACAGAAAATACATCTCATTCCCATTCAGTTAATTCCACATCAGGCCTGGCCATGGGTCTGCACTGCGTTTAACGGTGCGTGGATCTGCAGCACAGCCAGAGCCCTGCATGCTGGCTGCAAAGCTCCTGGTGCCCATCAGGAGGGTGTCCCCAGGCTGTCCCCACACCGCTCCCCAGCACTGCTGCTCTCCCGTTAAGCACAAGTTTTCACTTTTTTGCACTGGCCTTTTCCTCTCTGCAATCCTAACACTAGGAGCTGCTCTGTCCTGGGGCAGGTGTAAGCACTCTGCATTTTCGGACCAAATAGTTTCCCAGCAGCGGTGTGGAGCTGCTGGCAGCCGTGTTTTCTGCCTGTGCTGATGACACTTTTTTGGTGGCTGGTGTCTGCACAGGGCACAGCTGCTGGGATTTGGCACCGCACTGCAGCGCTGATCTGCTCCACACAGATGTGTGAATTAATGAGCCAGCTAATGTGGCTCAGTGCCTCCTTGCCTCTCAGACCTCTCGGCACCACAACAGCTGCAAGGATGGGGATGGTGAAATAGGGGAGCTGGGCAGCAGAGCAGGGGATCCCAGTGCGAATGCAACACATGGCAGAGCAAAGCAATACATGGCAGTGCAAAGCAACACATGGCAGCGAGGCTGAGCAGCAGGGATAGAGGCTGGCAGTGGGATCGGGGCAGCTGTCCTTTGTCCTTGAGTCAGGACCAACCAGGTCGGTTTGGTTGTTATGTCCACCTGGGACAGGGCTTCCCACCTTGCAGCAAACACAGCTGCATCTGCTAAGGAGGGTGGAGGGCTTTAATGAGCAGCCCCACAGCAGAGGAGTGCTGTGCTTGCTGTTTGTCCTGTGGTTGAGTGCTATGGTACAGGAGTGAGTACCCTCCTGCCCTGCTCAGGATGTGCAGATTTCTGTAGAAGAATGTTCTGTGCTGCTGAATGAGGCTGCAGGAGCAGCAGGACTGTGCTCACCTCTGTGTCCTGCACCGCTGCAGTAGGTAGAGTGCTGCCAGGAGCTGTGGCTGCTGGCACTCAGCTGGCACATCCCTGAAAGCACTCAGCTCCTGGGAGCTGGGGAGCACCCATGGATGCTGACTGCCGGGCCAGGCCGTGCTGGGGGTGAGGATGGTGGTGGTTGTGTGGGCACCAGCACGGGGACACGGGATGGTGGAGGTGGGTGACGACATGTGGGGCTGGCACTGTACGTGAGCTGGTATCTGTATGTAGGAGATGGGGAGAGAGGCAATGGGAAAGGGAGTGGGAGTCTGCAGTGTGCATTGGGAGAGCTCTCACCGCAGGTCTGAGCAGGGCAGGGCTGGGCTGGTGCCCTTTGTTGCTGTACCCATTTGGTGCCTGAGGCCAGGGAATGTGCTCCTTTGCTGTTCTATTTGGTCTGCAGCTGGGGACCAAGGCACAAATGCCAGAGCAGGCTCCCTGCTGATTAGCATGTATGCAAAGAGCCCTAACGAGCTTCAGCATTGTGCACAGAGCACTGCGGGGGCCCACAACTGGGTGTGGGGTGCTGGGAGGGGGCTGAGGTGGTATCTGCTTGGAGCAGCAGTGGCATCCCCAGCAGAGCTCTAGGATCTTTGCCCTGGGACCCCGTGTGAGGGCATGAGAGGTCCTAGATGGAAGGAAGCGGGGCTGGGGGGGTGGCTACCGCTCTGCTTCCCACCCCCACTTCTGCTTTTTCTTCTCATTCTATTGATCTTTAATTTCTTTTCACTTTCTGTCATCGCAGCCCACTCGGGCTCCCTGGGGAGCAGCTGGTAGCAGCCTCCTGGGGGAACGGGGGCTGGGGTCTCCTCCGCATGAGTGCAGCACTGTGGGCCCAACTCCCCGGAGCCCCTCTTCCTGCCTGCGTGGTGCCTCCAGCCCCACTCCCTGACCCCGAGGTGTTTCTCTACTCAGCATTGCCCGAGCCGGGAAGATTTTTATTTTGCAGGGTTTTTAAAAAGGGTTCAGATAGAGTTTTATTTTCAAGTAATATTACTTTTCTTTTTTTTTTTTTTCTTTCAGCTCTTTTTATTGTGATTGTTTATTATTTCCTCTCTGTAAACAGAAACCACATCAGGCGAAGCCTTAGCTACTAATTTGCACTTATGCAGATGTGATGAGGTTCAGGCACATAACTCCTCAGCCTGCACAAGCACGACCCCAGTACTAGAGGTCCCAAAGCCCTGGTACCCCCTGCCCATCCCTGGTCCCCAGAGCTCCCTGGGGCACAGCTACAGCCCCCCAGCACACAGAGCCAGCCCTTGCTTCTGGTCACCATGGAGACCCAGGAGGAGGATTTTGAACCATCTCAGAGAAAACTTGGCAATTCTCTAAGCTTTGTGTAGCCATAGGCTTGGGCTGCAGAGCTGTCTGTGTGACCATGCACTCCATCCCAGGCCGTGGCAGTGGTGGCCATAGGGCGGGTGGCATGGGATGACAGAAATCACTGCATCCCTTTCTTCTAAACCACATTCCTAGTTTGTCCCCATAGCGGACAATCCCACTGTCGACCTTCAACCTGAGGAATGGGTTTGCAGAAACAAGGGTTGCTGTTTGCTGCTGCCAGGTTGGACTTCGGAGGGCATGAAACTTCTGGCTGTGTCTCAGCAGCAAGCAGCCAGATGGACAGAAGGATGGATGGGTGGATGGACAGATGGATGGACACGGTGGTGCTTGCCTGCAGGTCTCTGTGTGGGGCTCCCCTCAAGCTGAGGACGGGTGGGAGCAGAGGCTCGGTTGGAGGGGAATGCTAATCGGAGTGTGTGCTGGCAGCAGGCAGAATGCTGCACAATAAATAGCCATTTTAATTACCGCACAATATTTACAAGATTGCTTCCTCATTTAGGAAATTAAAACAAATGCTCCATCAAAATGATCAACATTGTACAGAGAAGCAGAGGGCTGATAGAGAAATACATCGGCTGTTAATGAAAGAGTAATTGGCACCTTGGTTCCGGCATGGCTTCTTCCTCCTCTGTACAACCACGGCATGAATGACGGCACAGGACAGCCCTGGGCGGATGGCAATGGAGCGGGGCACAGACAGCAGTGCCCATACTGGGCTCCCAGCCCCACTGAGGCTCTTCAAAAAGAGGATGTGGGAAGGCTGGGTAGGGGATGCTGAGCTGCAAGACCTTCTTTCACTCTGGCGGGGTTCTGCTGGCTGCTTTTGTCTGTGTCCTGCAGTTATCCCAGGAATTAATGGCTGAAAGGACCCAGCTCTGGCTGCTTTGCTGTCTGTCTCTTGATGTTATTCCCAGGTCCTGGGATCACGTGAGGATTTAGGGACTCAGGCTTGAGGGGAAAAAAAACCTTTTTCAGCTACCCTGGACATGTATAATATGTCTCAGAATGTAGCCACAGACAGGCAGAGGGGATGGAATAGATGATGTTGGGTTTCTGAGTATTTGAGATGGATCAAGTCATGTGGGGACTAAAGGAAGTGGGATAGTGCTAAGGTCCCCATGGGGGCTGTGGTGGGCTGAGCATCCCACCAGCCCACCCCAACCCCAGGGACCATCCTAGGTTGGTATGGGCCCTCTAGGCACTGCTGTCCCTTCCCCCTCCCTGTGCCTTTCTTCATCTCCATTCTTCCTTTTTTTGCAGCGCTTCTGTTGCCATGGGAACAGTGATATCAGTAATCGGGGTGGGGTTTCATGACATTGATGAGCACAGCAAAAGCCTATTTATGTAACGAGCGCAGGGCCCCTCTCCTATCTGGGCACACAGAGGGGTGAAGCACCATCATGGGACCCTGCCCTGCACCCCTCTGTGCCTCCCACCCATCTGGTGCAGAGGCTGACAGTTGCAGAGATGTGCAAGGTGTAGGGATGCGTGGAGTACAGGGATGTGCGGAGCGCAGGGTTGTATGAGATGAAGGGATGCGCGGGGTGCAGGGATGCGTGTTGACACCAACCTAGGCAGAGGCAGACAGGCGGGGACCAGCTCTGTGCAGCCCTGCCTGGCCATCATTCCTGCCCACCATGCAGCGCTGCCTTTTGCTTTTCCCACCGGGTGTATTAATCACAGCCTGTGTCAATAGCTTTTACTGTTTGGTCATTAAACCACAGAGAACGTTAAACAGGGGCAGTGCCCTGGCAAAGGCAGAGCTCGTTTGCTGCGTGGCTGGGGAGGCTTGGAGGACAGCTACAGAGATGCATCAGAAATAGGTCAGGCATACGACTTCCAAGGACATCTGAAGAAGCAGCAGGATTTAATTATGTTCAGATACCCGCTGACAGCCCAGCATTCAGAGGAGGAGATTCCACCTCAAATAGATCAGGGGAAATCGTGGTAGGATGGCCCTTCCCCTGCCAGGGAGGGGATCTCCTGGGCTGTGCTTGGGGCCTGGTGTGTGGGAGCACATGGATCTACAGGAGGGGTTGGGAAGATGAAGGGAGAAAGTGTGCAGCTCTGGGCTGTCACCAGGAGCCGTGGGGCTGGGAGTCATTGTCACATAGTCTGGGTGCAATGAGTGCATGGTTGATGGTAGCCACAAAACACAGGGGGGCAGAAACCAAAGTCAGGAGCTTGGCGTGCTTAGTGCCTGCCCGGAGTGCTGCCTGGGGCAAATGGGACTTGAAAGCAGCCAGATAAGCACTGTGCTCCTGTCCAAATCGAGTCAGTCATTTAGTTTGAGAGCAGTAAAAACCCCATGCAAATGTTTTCCATTCAAAAATTCTTCTGATTTCTAAATTAGGAAAGCAGCAGTTCTTTCTGTGTGGGTTTTTTTTGTTGTTGTTGTTGTTGTTTTGGTTTATTTATTTATTTATTGCTGAACCATTTCAAATATTTCTGGAAATTCACCAACAGGTAGGTTGTTCTGTTTTCACAAACTTTTTATTGCTTTTCCTCCACAGCTTTTGTTTGATTTTACATCCATGGCCTGGGGATTGCTATCAGGTCCCCCAACGGAGAGCAAAGCGTTCCTGCCCAGCTCCCACCAACAGTGGGTGTAAATGGTGTTGGTGGCATCTGAGCTGTGGGGTCAGCAGCCCAGTGCTAGTTCTGCATGTTGCTGCATTGGAAGCTCTGTGCGTGCAGCTGTGCCATCATGGCCTCTAGATCAGAGATCACTCTCCAGCACAGGACGGGACAGCAGAACAGGGTGTGCCTGGTCCTGCTCTCCTCTGTGCCCTCACCTTTATGCTGCAGTAATTTCTGGTGGAAAATAGGGGATGGGCCAAGGCCAAGGCCACGACAGGAACGTCTCAGGGTTTCCATCAGGGTTTAAGGCTTTTCCCCAGGCTGGCACCAAACCCTGCAGCATGGCACCGTGATACTGCGGGCTCTGCTGGCTCAGGGTGCCACCGGCACGGCGGCTGTGAGCGATGCTCGCAGTCAATGGCTCGGCTGCAGGGAAAGCCCTCGCGAGGCAAAGCTTAATGAAGAAGTCAGCGTGCGCTGGGATCAGACCTGCCGCCTGTAACCGAGCCTCATTGTTATTTAAATTGGGCTCCTGGCAGGGCTGGGAGAATAACTCACGATCAGACAATTCTTCTGAGCAAGGCGATGAACCACGCACACGGAACCAGGAGGCGGGCTGGGGAGAAGCTCGTGTTGCAGGGCAACGGCAGTGAGCAGCTCCAAAGGCAGCAGTGTGCTGGGGCTGCGTGTCTGCCCCGTTCTCCCTGGCACACTGGGAAGCAGGAGCGCTCCCGTGCAACACAGGCTCACTTGTGTGCTCACCCCTCTCCCAAGGAGGTGGAAAATCCCCGCGGTTTGAATCAACGGCAAGGAGCGATGTCTGCTGGCCCTCTTACAGTCAGAGGATATGAAAGCCAGTTATTGATCAAATGGATTTGGAAACAGGCAGCAAAACCCAAAGGATTTTACCACTAACTTTGTTTAAGCAACGGTGCAGGAAGGCGGTTTGATGTGAGCCACTTTTGGGTATATGAAACAGAATTAATTTGTTCTTCCTGAAAACCCAGCAGAGAGGAATATGAAATATTTAAACCGCCCAACTGTGGTTGTGATGCTCTGAACCACACGGTCCCAGCGGGAATGACACTTCCCATGCGTGGAGGTCTGGAGCACTCCCACTGCAGCTTTGCTGTCCCTGCCCCTTGCCCAAATTGGAGACCCAAAGAAAGACAGAGATTTGCAGGCTTTCCTCACTGCATTTATTTATCTGCAATGTGCTGTGCCGTGAGCGGTGATGGGAGGAATGTTGCACATCCACACCAAGCTCAGAAGCAGCTCACCAAGCAGCCCAGCAGCTCCTATCCCTCTGCCCCGTATGCTTGTGGGTGCTGTGAGTCCCAGCAGAACAACACAGGCTGGTGGGAGAGCCTGGAAATGAGGCACAAGCAGCTGAGAATGTGCTGTGGTGGGGGAGAAGCCTTTGAAGCCCCTTCCTTCAGAAGCATCTCAGCAGCCCCAACAGCTTTTCCTGCAGGTCCCAAGGAGGCAGCAATTCCTGCTCCTGCCCTGCCTCAATGAGAGCTGGATGTGAATGTGAGGTGACTGCTGCTGGGGTCTGGAACTGGAGCAGTGTCTGTGGCTGCACAGCTCTCCCATTGCTGGTGATCCTGCAGGGTTTACATAATGCCCCTGTCCTGGCACTGGGGCTGCTTGGCTTTGTGCTTCTGCTGAAGATGCTCTCCCCACAGTGGATGTGCAAGCTGGGCTCTCCCCTCTTGAATGTCACTTCTCTCTCTGCTCTTTGTCCTCAAGATGTGAAACATGCAAAAATGGTGAGAGCAGAAAGGGAAACCCCAGAGCATCTGACAGAGCTCTGGGCACTGGGAAGCCCCCCATTCACCCCCTGTGTCACTGGGGCAGGACAGGGATACTTGGCAGGGGCAGCACAAACTCCACAGCACTGCTGCAGGCACATGGCCATAGGTACCAGGTCAGAACCCACCTGCAGCTCTGTGACTGAGAGTAATGGGAGGCACTTCCAAAGGCTGATGATGTCCTAAAGAAGAACACTGTGTGGAGGTATCTGCATGGACAATCTGAGGCGAGAGACTTTAAAACTCTGCTTAAGTGCCCCCATAGCTGGGGCCAGCAGGAGCCATCCTCAGGGTCACAGGCAACTGGAGCCCATCCCTGTGTTGGGTTTCCTGGCACGGCGCAGGGCGAGACGGCATCCGCACAGCACACAGGGGCTGCTGAGGCACCTTTATATCTCATTAGAGCTCCACTCTTCCTCCACCTGCTTCCTGTGGGGGATTTAGGTTCCTAAGAAACATGCACTGAGAAAATGAGAAAATCTGCTGTCAGCCTCATTGGATTTACTTAGAGGGAGCTGATCTGGGCACAGCTGGCACAGTGTCCCCATGCCATAGGGGTTGGTCGGAACCTTGTCTGCCTCCCGTGTGCAAGATCCTTTGGGGAGCACTGAGCTCCAGCTCAGGGAGGTGTAGGGCTACACTGCTGGCTCTGCTCTGTCTGGAAGATTCCATAAAACTGCAGGTTTATGGGAATGGGAATGAACTCTGCTGTGTTTGCCTCTGCTCCATGCATTGCACTACTGTGAGAGGGTTGGTTCAGTTCTGTTCATGTGCTCATCCTCTCCTTGCACCTCTGAGGGCTTTACTTGCGTTAATAAATAGGATAATTTTCTCATGAAGGAGCTGCGTGGATGCTCAGCCCGACGTGTTCTTGGTGTGTGGGGGATCTGAGAACCCAGCTCCTGTGGAAATCACCATGACTTTGGAAGTCCCATCTTTAATATAACATGAATCTCAGTGTGTTAAATAATGAAAACGGTAAAGTAAGGGAAAACGAGAAAAAAGAAAGCAGCCTCCTGAAAGCAGAAACCATACCTGGCTTTTGTTTTGAGGCTCGGCAGAAGGAGGAAAGCTTGAATGTGAATACTGACATGATTATCAGTGATTGTATGGGGAAATTAAAGACATCTCCGTGGTTCCTGCTGCTGCTGGGTTTCATATACAACTGCTATGAGGGCTGTGTTTGGAAAATGGGTACGTGCATTAAAAGAACAACAAAGAAGAAATAGCAAAGCACAGTTAAAAAGAGCAGAATTTAGCTTGGCATGGCTACATGCTAAGTGCAGCATGCACTTAGGATTATACACCAGTTTCCTTTACAAGAGTACACAGGAAAAGCATCAAAATGACCTGTTATTATTTTTCTTATTCCTCCCATTCCTTTGCATGCATAAAAAGCTATTTCTGTTGTGAAGATTTCCATGTGCAAAGCTCCATGAATGGGCCCGGGCCTCAATCAGGGGCCCCGCAGCTGCACCGCCTCCAGCCAGCAGCCAGAACGTCTCTGCACCTCCTTGGGACAAAAGCTCTGCATGGAGAGCGACACCTGCAATTTGTCTCCCCTCCTTAGCATTAAGATCGCAGGGTGCTGGGTGTTAGTAACAAGCTGTCTGCTTATGGAAAGACACTACCAGCAGGACAGGTCAGCTCTGCGTTTATGATTATAATGGAGCTTTTTAAACAGCTGCATAATAGCAGCTCTGGGTCTATTTCTGGTGCCCTCTTGGGCACCAAATTCCATGAAGCTCTGGGGGCATTCTTTGGAGCAAGAGCGTGTGGGCAGGAGGGCTGAGACAAGGCAGGGCAGGGGCAGTCACAGTCATAGTTGTTATGTTTTGGTAAAGCTGCCTTCCATTATGATTTAATGCTCCCAAAGCAGGCTCAGTGCATGGGGCTGGCACGAGGAGAGCTGAAGGGGTAACTCTGTTGGGGGCAGGGGGGTGGGGAGCTCTCTGTAGTGCCACGGGCAGGGGGTGAGGAGGTGGTTGGTGTGGGATGGGAGTTGACCTGGAGGCTTCGGTGAGATGTGAAAATGAGGCTATTGTTGGAGTTGTAATAGCACCGTAATTTTTTGAAGTGCTATTGTTTGTACTATAAGTCCTGAAATCATCCTAGGTGCACTCCTGAGCTTTGCATCCCCCCTTCCCGGGCTGCTGTTGGCTCACATTGTGCAGGAAATCAGGGCAGAACAAACGATCTTGGCTTTCGTGCTGTAAAGCTTTTGAGTTTGGGAACAGCAGTATTCCTGCCAGCTCTGCAGCAAGCATTCATCACCCAGCATAGGTGCCCCCTGCGAGTGACCTGAAGCCAGGATTTCCCTGTGGATTCTTATATACCCTAGTTACTGGCTCTGCTGTTATTGCGTGCCACAGCCCAGTGACTCACGCTCACCCCGTCCCTGCCCGCAGCACGGCACGGGCCGAGGATGCGCCCCTGGGAGCGGGGCCGCGGTCCGGGATGCAGGTGCTGTATGCAAATCAACGCATGGGCGGAGTCCCGTTGGGCCACGCCCACTCGCGCATCGACACCGATGTTATCAGCATGCAAAGCGGGGGCTTGGGGGCGGGGCTTGAGTCGAGAGGGGCGAGTGGGAGGCGGGGTCTGTTGTTAGAGGGCGGGGCTTATTATGCAGATGAAGGGCGGGGCTGAGGTGATATGTAGATGAGGGGGCGGGGCATCGCCGGGTGTGTGTCGCTGCCTCCCGCCACAGCTGCAGCCAGAGGTGCTGAGCGCCGTCGAGCCCCGCAGCTGAGCCGAGCCGGGTGGAGCCGAGCCCAGCCCAGCCCGGCGCCCGCAGCGCAGTATGGCCGAGCCGCCGGCGGCGCCGGGCCCCGAGGGAGAGGAGGGTCCGGTGCGCTTCGCCCGCAAGGGAGCCCTGCGGCAGAAGAACGTGCACGAGGTGAAGAACCACAAGTTCACGGCGCGCTTCTTCAAGCAGCCCACCTTCTGCAGCCACTGCACCGACTTCATCTGGTGAGCGTCCGCTCCGTACCTTCCCCCACCCCATCCCCCCTCCTGATTCCCGTCAAATCCCCACCCTGATCCGCATCTGCAGCCTGAACCCCCCTCAGCCACATCCGGACCCCGCTTTCCCCCCTCCTGGTCCCCTCACCCTGCCCCCGTCCCCTCTACCTCCCGGTGCCGGTGCTCAGCCTTTCAATCTCTCTCTCTCTCTCTCTCTCTCTCCCTCCCCGCAGGGGTTTCGGCAAGCAGGGCTTCCAGTGTCAAGGTGAGTGTCGCGCATCGGGGCCGCGGGGCACAGGGGCAGGGAGAGGGCTGAGAAGCAGCTTCGTCATTTCATACCCCCATCTGGAGCAGGCGGTCGGTGCGTTAGGGTCGCTCGTGGGGAGGGTTTTGGCACCCCAAAATGAGCAGAAGGCTGCATAGGCACTCCCTTCCTCCCTGCCTCTCACAACTCCCCCCCCCCCCCCCCCCCCCCCCCATGCCCCTTAAACAAAAAAAAAAAAAAGGCAGAGTTTGATGTTTTTTAATACATTTAATGTGTAGAGGTTTGATAATGGCAGGCGGGCGGCTGGCCCAGCAGCGCGTGGCCATGGCTGTGCGGGCTGAGGAACTTCAATGGCTCTGTTGTGTTGCTGGGGAAAAATGAGGCGTTACAGCAAAATGTGCCGTGAGAGCTGCTGGGTTACTACAGGTGGAGTTGGTTCTGATAGTGCTGGGGGTCAGGAGGGGCTGTCTGGGCTGCCCTTGCACACCGAGCTGTGGTAACCCTCCTTTGTCTGGCTCTTGTTGTGAGGCTGCGAGATCCCCAGCAAAGGAGTGGAGGAGGGGATGCAGGTCCCACCTGTGTGGGGTTACAGCCCTGGACTCACAACTCAGCCTTGTAATTGTTGGCACTTGCTCTAGTGAGGATTTGGGTAAAGCTCTGTCTTGGCAGGAGACTGAATGCCAAGATAAGGAATAAAACCGCTGTTTAACTCAGTAGCACAGGAACAGCTCATTTTGGCACACCTTGCTTGTGCCTCATGCTCCTGGGTGACCTGGGCAACCCACCAAGGCTGCTGTCTGTCTCAGACTCCCAAATGTTGGCACTTGGGGCAGAGGAATGCTGCAACCTGTCCTGCTGCTGCTCCTCAGGACAGGGCTCCCCTCTACCTGAGGTTCCACACACAGGCAATGAAGCAGTGCTATGTGAAGGAGTTCTGTGCATCTTATACTTCTGTGGGTCTTCCTAGTCTTACTTAGCCCTCAATTCTGCCTTTCCTTATGTTGTGTGCAGTGTGCTGGTTGGCATATTTGTACAAACACAGCAGCTCTGAAATCTGCTGTGCCCTAAAGAAGGCTGAGGGGCAGGGGGCTCATCTGAGGAGGGGGGGCAGGGCTTGTTCTTTTCTCCTGTGTAATTCATGGTCGTTTGCTCCGTTCTTCCTGTAGTATTCAATGTCAGATCATTTGAACCTTTTCAAGCATCTTTCAGCTGTTGAGAACTGTTTCTGAAACCTGTCATTGTGCGCTTGCTTTGAGGCTTAACTCTTAAGGTTTTTGATATCAAATCTCTTTCTAGTGTAAGGGCAGTAAATGGGACCCATAAGGGCAGCCTCAGAGGTGCTGATGCACAGCTGTCGGCCACCAACTGTCCGTGTTCGGCTGTGGGGCAGAACAGAGCTCCTGTGCCCTCCTGGAGGCTGCAGGGTTGTGATCACACCATAGGATTCCCACTGCAGTGCTGTGCTCGGTGATGCTGCCAAAAGTGTGTGACTGGTCTGTAACGTCCTTCTGTCATAGAAACTGCTTTCCAGGTTATTCTGGTATGACAGACATGAGAACAGCTTTAATTCAACTTTAATAATTGCCCGACTGTTAGCAGGGATGGCTGGAAACATAGCTAAGGCACATGCCTGTCTTGTTTCTAAGCTGTTTCTTATTGCCATGCTTAAGTAGGTTTTCACCTGTGCCCTGATTTCTTTCTAGGGCATTTGCAATAATTAGATTGTTAATTAGCTCATTACTTGTGACTTTTGGCAGGAAGTTTGCAGAAACTGACTCATTGTAGCTTGAAGTACTAATGGATACTGCAAATGCCACCTAACTGCTTGCTAATCTCCTTATCCTTGTATACAATCTCCTTCTTATCCTTGCATACATCTGAAGGGAACACTTCTGGAAGCTATCAAGAATGGAGCTCTAGGTCTCCTTCTCCTGGGAGCCGCTACCTCTGTTAGCATTTCCTTTTCTGTTAAAATTCCTGTTCAGCATCCTTGGGGCACCTTTTTCCTGTTGGCCAGCAGCTCTCAGGCTCTGTAGGTCGGGGTGCTGGGTGTGCTGGAGGTATTAGGAGGGCACCTGTGCTGCCAGGAGGGTCTGCTCAGCTGCAGTTAATGCTGTGCTGCTGGGCTGTGCCTGACCCAGAGCCTGGGAAGCGGTGCTCATGGGGAGGTGAGGAGTCGTGTAATGTGATTCTCAGTTACAAGCAAAAATAACCTGCATCTGTTAGACTGCTTTCATGTGTACAAAATAGGAAAAATCTTGGAAAGAAGGATCTTCGTTCCTTAAGAGGAGAAGGGGGGGGGGGGGGGGAAAGGGCACCATTCAGTAGTGAGTGCTTGGATCTCCTGTAGTGAGTTTTCTGGGTGCATTGTTCGCTTCCTTCCCCTAGAATTGACACAGTAAGCAAACATATCCTTCAAATTTAATCTTTCCAGACTTGGTCCCATGTGCACATCCTTCTTCCACAGCTTCTTCTCCCAGCCCTCCGACACCAATGCTCTCACTTGTTGCTCTCCTGGAACTACACTCGCTACAAAGCCTGAGTGGCTGAGGGTGTCAGGCAGGGCTCACCTCCTCCCGGAGTGTTTCTCATGTATTTCTCAGCTGTCACAACCCCCCTTCCTCCCACACCTCGCTGCCCTCCAGACGGAAGTGAAACCCACTGCAGTGAAACCCAGCGTAGCTCAGGGCTGGCTTCATCTCATCGGCGGTGCGCTGCTATTGACTGCGTGTAGCAAGGGAGAAACAAAAGCAAAACAAACTCCAATCATTCAGAGTTGCCTCAAACCCAGTAATTTCGTGTCAACATATTATGCACAGTGGAGAAATGTTAGTGTTCAAATAGACTAATTAAAAATGTTACTGCAATTACTTTTGCGACACAAATGGTGCTAATTATATAATGCAGCAGAAATTGGAAACATAATTTTGGAGGGTTTCCGTGTGTCTCTTGGTGGTAGTACAATTTTCAGCCCGTGGCAGTGTGGTCTGTGATGCAGGGAGTGCTCTGTGGCTGCGGGCAATGGGTTGGGTGGGGGGGTGGGAGGGAAGTGGGGCCGAACCCCCATGCTGTGTCAGGTGGTCGATGCTGCTGCAGGGCTGCATTGAACTGAGCTGGCAGGGAAAACAGGAGGTGTGTGTGCCTTCACACTCGAGCTGTGTGACCAGAGCTCCTTCTAAGATGAGCGTTACAGCCTGAATGGAGCTGGTTTCCCTAATCCTGCTCTTTCCTGTGCTGGATACCTCCTTCCTCAGCTGCTTTTTGGAGTTATTTGGGCAGGAAATCTGGGCTGGCAGAGGCCTCTTGCAGAGCCTGGTCCGTGGCTATCAGGTTCAGCAGGGATCACTGATACCTTCAGCCCTGTCAGTGTCTCCTTACAGCGCTGAAGGGTTCATTTTTGTTGCTCAGTGGATGTGGTTTCTCTCCACCCTCCCCCTTTGCAATTAGCATGGTAGATTTTTCTTTATCTCCCAAGGTAACCGTCATCCTACAGTGATCTTAAAAGTTTGATGACAAAGTGGTCAGCTTCCTTCCTGGGGTGTCTCTGCTGACTGGGGCCATGCAGGGGGCTCTGAGCCAGCCCCATGGTTCCATGCTCCGTAGGTTTGCAGCAAGCAGAGCTGTTGGTCCCAGGGCTCCGATGAAGGATTTGAGTCTCTGTGATGGTGCTGCTCAAGCAATTGAGTCTCCCGGGGGAATTCAGTGCCTGGGCAGTCCCTCAGGAGACCCGCAGCAGATGGCATCAGCTCTGCCGTGTGCCTGCTGGCTTGTTTGCACGCAATCCTGTGAATTGTTCCAGCCTCATGGGCTCGTGGGGTGCTGGTGCCTGGAGGTGGTGCTGAGCATGTGGCCGTGCGTGGGTCCCTGTCCTGGGGACACCTCCTGGGGAGCGAGCTGCAGGTTTTTGCTGGGCATCCATCTCTGCAGATGGACCCCTGAGAGGAAATCGCCGGGGCCGCAAAGCAGAACAAGACCATGTATGTTGAATTTTTGGCATAAGGCAGGAAGTACAGCTCCACTTACATCCCTCCTCTTCAAGTTCAGTGTGGGTTCTGTGAGTGCAGGGGTAAAGCTCAAGCTTGAGGAGTCCCACCAGCCCTTTGTCAGGGCTGCTGCCCTCCCAGCCAGCAAGCAGGGCTCTTGCTCCTCTGAAGACATTTGAGTAGACCAAAATATCAAGCTGGATACACTCATCGGTGCTGTCCAGCCCCCCTTTGGATTCATCAGCAAAGAAGTTGCGTGAGCACCATGACTAAGAAATAAACTTCTGACTGTGCCCGTTATTTAGTTCGGGGTAGAATTGCCTGCAACACGTAATTTAGAAGTGCACAATCAGAAGGGAAATGTTGGAGTACTGTCTTCTGTTCTGCCTCAAACGTGCGTGGCAACAAGGAGGGATGCTTGTGAGGGTAGGGAAGGGATGGGATTTCATCCAGGAGGAGTGTTTGGGTGTGTTTTATGTGCAGAAAGTAGCTGTGCAGGGGATTAGCCCTGTGCATCGCCATCAGCGGGGCTCTGGACCTACTGGAGCCCAGCTGTGGGCTGCTCCCATCGCTGCATGGTGCGGGCTGAAGGGCAGCACAGAGCAGAGGGGGTGTGTGGTGCTGCGCAATTAATTCCTCCAGCGTGGTTCCGTGAATCATTATTCTAAAAGTCCATCAATAAGAACCATTTAGAAAAGGTGAGTAATGAGCTCCCTGCAGGAGAGGAGTGGCCGTGGGCTTTCTGGGCAGCGCATTCCTTGTTTTCTTCAAGAGCTGCAATGGAAGGCAGAGTGCTGGGAACAAACAGTGACAAGGGCAACGAATGCACCCACGGCAGCAGGGCTCTGCATACCGCTGTCCTGGTGCGTGCAGCCTTGGGCTCCCATTGCCGTGTTCTGCTGTCACTGTGTTGCCAGTGCCAAAATCCTTCACTGCTGTTTGATGGCCTTCGGCATGCTGCCTGCAGCAGGAGGGAGGTGAGGGCAGGGCAGATCTGTTCCAAGTGGTGCCACAGGAAACAAAATGAGCAGCGCCTTGTTCAGCTCACACTGTGTCATCATCTCATCCACAGAGCCCTGGGGAAGAGAAGTGGGGGCACGGGAAGGAAGGAGGCCCCAGGGCTGCATGCTGCTGAGCAATTCATGGAGGTGATGTGCAGCTGCTTTGGGGGCTCCAGGAACTGTGGCTGCTCTGAGTTAGTGCTGCTGGACTTTCTGGTCTGCAAGCATTTCTCAACCTTGCTCTCCATCGGAAAGTAAAATAAGCTCAATGTGTTCTGGGTTGGCCACCTGAATTCTGTGCAATTAAACCACCAACTCACCAGCAGCTGTCTTTTTCCTTCTGAGGATTACATGGCTGTTTGTTGCTGCAAGAGGAAGCATGAATGGTGTGGATGGGGTCAGTGCAGTGACTCTGCTCTCCCCATTGCTTCCGACAGCTGATCCCGCTTCCCTCCGAGGGAAACGTGTGTGCAGAGCAGTGGCAGCTGTCTTCCTGCAGCTCCCCGTGCTCAGCCTCTCGGTGTGGGGGTGCTGTGGGGTGGGTGGCTGCTGGCTGCACGTGGGTCTGCAGTGCACACTGCCTCGGGGCCGTTCCTGCAGCCACTTCAGCTGCAATTTGGTGCTCCTCTTCCTGGGAAGTGGTTCCTGGAAGGCAGTTAGCTCCTCTTGTTGCTTACCGAGTGCCTCTCTCCTGGAAGCTGCCCAAGGTTGGGCAGGCGTGGGGTGCAGCAATTGCCGCTCTCCTGTTTGATGCTGATAATTGCTGCTAATGAGGACATGATGCTTTCTCTTGCCGCTGGGCACACTTGAGCTGAGCTGCCCCACACATGGATCTGCAGGCATGTGCAGCACAGTTGGGATGCTTGCAGCCAATGGGCAGTGTGTGGGCATTAACCACATGGCTCTGTCTGGGTGATGCTGACCTGGAGCCTAGCTGCAGCCCTGCCCAGGGCTTTCGAGAGTCTGGGCTGATTTCTGCATTGCTCCTGTGCTTCCAGAACTCTACTGAGTCTTCTTGCTTTGAGATGAGCACCTGTAAACCATTAACCTCTTGCTTCTGGAATTTAATGTCTGTGGCACAGGGTGAGTGAGTGTGGCCCAAGCCTTCCTGCTGCACTTGGCATCGGATACATTGGTGCTGCATCTCCTTAGCTCAGTTTGCTTCCATATTTGGTCTGGCTTTTGTGCCAGGCTTATATATCTTCTTAAATGTGCTAGGCAGGATGCTTTCTGCTGACCCTGGCTGTGCAGGCAGTGCTTGCTGGAGAGCCCAGCAGTGACACATCACAGCACCTGCAGGTCTGGGCCTCACTGCCCTCAGGTGCATTGCAGTGCAGCTCCCATTAAATCCTGCAGTAGGTTTGGGGATTTTTTTTATTATTATTATTTTTTTTTTTCAGAGATGCAGTCTACCTGCAAACTTTCCTTTTTGTCTGGAGGTGCTGATTCCTCAGAGGAATAAACTCTCTCTCCAAGCGGGTGGAAAAAATGGATTACTTTTTGGGGGGTGGCTGGGAAGGTAAAGTCAAAACCAGGGGGTTCTGCAAAGGGTCTTCTGAGCAAGATGGGCTTTTAGGCAGTGGCAACTACTGGCTGCTCAGGATGGCTGGGAGTCATATTATGTTTGAGCTTCAGTTGTCCTCATCACACCGTGATGCCTCGGTTTCTGTGCCCATCGGTCCCTCCGTTGCCATGCAGGAATCGCTTCACCTTCAGAGGGAACAACCAGCAGCCAGCACAGCCAGCACATCGCCGGGCTGCCACCCTCGGCGCATGAACAAAGCGTTTTCATGCTTTCTAATTATAGCCGAAGAATGAGAGCGTGCGGCTGTGAAGAGGTGGGAAAGTCGTCCTGGCGCTGGTGAATGGCTCAGCGCAACTTAGTAACATCGCCGCGAAGGCAGGAGTCATCCGAAGGCTGTTCTGGAAGATCAGTGAGAAGCCGGAGTGAGGGGGAAGTGGCCCACGGATGAAATTTGCATCACTGAGTGGATTAGCTCCTGACGCAGTGCAAAGTCATTATTTACCGCGTCTCCAGCTCTGCCGCCTTGATCGGCGCCGTGGTTTGGGGAGAGGCTGATTCAGAGCTCGTTCCATCGTAGTGCGCTGCTTGGCTGGGACCTCCAGCATTGCCTCGTAAGCAAAATGATGGGACTTGTCAAGATGGTTAATATTGTGCCTCCCCAAAGAGGCTGAGTAATTTGTTTTTAGGTTTTATTCATCCTTTGCATTTCTTACGCTAAATGCTTTTGCTTAGTTCAAGAATACTTGGAAATGCTCTGTAACTCAATGCTGCCTTGGGGCAGCCGAGCAGAGGGGGATGGTCCAGGAGGTGAAGCGGGGGGCTGAGCCCTGGATGTGTCTGTATCCCTGCCCAGCTGTGGGAGGTGACGCAGTGCCATGCGCTGCATGCCCGCAGCTCCAGTGCTGTCAGTGCTGTTGGTATGCTGTCACCTCTCCCGATGGGATGTTCATGCATGGCTTGAAAGAACCCTTTGAGCTGTGGTTTATAGCTGGTACGAGCTCTTGAAGCCATCTGTGCTGTGATGCAACCTCTGCCTCATTGTAATGGAGGTTAGCTTTGCTGCAGGGTTAGTGCTTCCTTGCTACCTTTCAGCTCCTTGTCTAAGAGCGTGCCCTCAGAGGAGAGATTGGCTGCTCTGCTCAGGCAGTGCCTGATGAGCCTGGTGGAACAGCAGATTGGGGGCAGGTTGGAGCTCAGAGTTCTCTGTGCAGCAGCTGGTGTTGCAGCAGGGAGTGCTAAGGTCCAGCTCAGTTGTAGGGATGGGAGCTGTCTTTGTGCAAGGAGAGCTGGAGGCTGGAGCAGAGCCCCCTGCACCCCCACCTGCCCAGGGCAGCAGCCACACAGCCGAGCTCACCTGTGTGATTGTGCAACTAAGGGTCAGCTCCAATAGCTCAGCCCATTAACTTTCAAATGTATCTTCTTCATCTGTTTTTGATGGAGAAGTGCCTCAGGGCCAAAGGCTCCTGGAAATGAGGCTTGTAGGGCTGTGGCAGCAGCGTGCGGCTCTCCCGGATGAGACAAAGTGACCTTCATGGCAGCGAGGAGCCGAGCGCAGTGCTTCTGCTGGGGCTCTTGGCCCAGCAGCCATCCTTCGAGCTGCCCAGATCCCAGCACTGTGTCCCTTCCTGTCACTGTGTGACCTCCTTGATGCCATCCCCTCCTGATGCAGGGGCATTCCATTTTACAGACGGCTGCATGGTGGAAGCAGAGCCAGGTGCAGCAGTACAGAGCCTGCAGAAGCAGGATGCTGGTGGGAGAGTTGTCCTTGAGCCTGTCCTCATGCTTTGTGGCTGAGGACAGCGGTGTGTGCCAGGACAGCAGCCTGCAGCGGGCGCAGCGTGGGCAGCTGTGTGGCTGTGGTAGAGGTTATGGCAGAACCGTTGACCTGGTGCCCTCTGGTATGGATGAAATCTCTCTCCTTGGGTCATTTGGAGGCTCTGGGACTGAGCTTTTGGCGGGAGGAGAGGCTGTAATTAGCAGCTACTCAGTAGGGTTGCTATTAGATCTTCAGAGGAGGATGCTGCTGGACTGGAAAAAAAACGTAACAATAGCTCATTTGCTTAGGAAACCATGATGGAGATTTGCATTTTTGAGTACCAAACCCTTACAGAGAATCTTTGCTAAAGTAACTTCGAACTCTGCAGTTCAAATTTCTTCCTTCCCTGAAACTATTGGAATATGCATCTCAGTGCTCAACAATTCAGTCTGAATTCCTTTGTTTTGCCGTTCTCTCTCTGCTGTAAGGGAAGAGCTCTCATCCAGGCTGTGGACAAGTGCTGTCATCAGAAGCTGCATGATAAATGGCTTGCTTCTCCCAACCTTGGAACAGAATTAAATTCTCTCTTATTATATACCTAAAAGCATTTCTTTCCCTACCAGCAGTCCCCTATTGACCCGAACGTTTGCAGGCATGTATCAGGACAGGGGGGGCTTTGCAGTGTAGTTCTGAATCAACTCTGCTGCTGGGTGACAGCAAAGCACCTTGAGATGCACTCTGTGAGCCTGTTCCTGCTGTGCCATCTGCTCGTGGAGCGCTGACAGCACAAAGAGAGGAGCTCGTGGCCGTGAGCTGATGGCTCCAGGAGGGGACCTTTGGGTTCTGCCTCAGCCTCCTTGCTGAGTGGGTAGGAGATGTGGAGTAACAGCAGTGTGAGCAATGCCTGCTGGAAGGGCCTGGTGTGAGCAGCACAGCAGTGCCCTTCCTGCTGGGTCCTGGGGCAGCACTGTTGCACAGCACGTGCAGAGCCCACTCCCCATCTCGCAGGGAATTCTGAAGAAGGCGATTATCTCTGCTGTTACTATTATCTGAGTCCAGGAGGATGAAAATAAATGACTATTGCGAAGGGCAGACTGACTCACTTTCTGCTTCTCCTGTAAATTTCCATTTAAGTTTCAGTTTAAGCTCAGGTATGAGGGGAGTGAAAGCCAGTAATTTGTGACAAAAACTTCTATTTTAGATCACTGAAGAAGAACTCCCTTTCTAATTGCAGAAATTATAAGGCTGTGATTCTTGTAAAGGAATACTGAATCCAGCAGTTGCTTATGAATTGCCATTAGATGCTTCTGTGTAGAGCCAGAAAAAGGAGCTATGTAACCATATGCTGGTACCGTGTTCCTGGCTGAGGGTGGCACAAACCTGCATGATGTCCCTGCCTCTGTCTCTTGCTGCAGAGCAGTCAGGACCTGGTCAGTTCCTGCCCACCCCTTCTGTGCCAACTCTAGTATTTTGTCAGCTCTGTGGTGTCCTCTGGGTTGCAGGGTTCCTCTCGGTAATCCCCCATAAGTTCACAATTCTGTAACTCCAAATCTTCCCCTTTCCCTGGGCCCAGCTAGAGGGGTTGGAAAGTGCTTCCTATTCCCAAAGGGGGAGGGAGAGGTGCTGCTGCCCACCCACAGAGCAGTTCCCAGGGCTGGTGGGGGCTCAATGCCTGTCCCACTCTTGCACCCATCACCCCAGAAGCTCTGTTGCAAGTTCCTCCCTCCTCACCGCTCAGCTGCAATTTCCCTTCCACCATGTCAGAGTGAAACAAGAGTACTTCTTGAAAATGCCAGAGGAAAATCATGTGAGCAAGCAGTGTTCTGTCAGTGCTTAGAGAGGTTCAAAATAACATGGTTGGGCTGGTAATTTCCCAAGGGGGAAGAAAAGGGGTGCGAGGCACAGGGGAGTTCTGCATTCCTCCTTGTGCCAGGAGAAGTGCTGTGGGCATGGGATGCAGCCGTACTCTCGTATGGGGGTAAAACTGCTCTAGGCTGTTGGGTACAGTGTGCTTGGAGCTCCTGGTCCAGCTGTTCTCATGGGGCAGGAGTCCCACATCCTATGCTTTTCTCTTGTGCTGCGTACCTCTGAGATGCAACTGTGCATGCTGCATGGCCTTACAGCATGAGGCACTTTCTCCCACTGCAGTGACTGAAGGCATCTCCCCGAGGTGCGCCTTTCTTTGCACGAAATGCATTTCCCACCACCTGTAAAGCAGCGAATTCCCCAAGGGCACTCAGGAGACACGTGCTGTCATTGCTTTCCACCCTCCCTCAGCCACGTGTATGCCGCAGCCTCGCCGTGCTCCATGGGGCTGGGATGGAGGCGCAGCCATTCCTGCGTCCTTCTGTGCCCTAAATTAGAGCTGCAAGATGCTGCAATGGGTCCAGATGGAGACTCCTAAAATAATAGCTGTCAGCTCACTGCTGACTTGTATGGGGCGCTAAAGCTTTTGCCTTTAGGAGTGACAGTGAGTGAGCATGCTGTGGGGCTGTACCCATGGAGCAGTGCCATGAGGCAGTCACTCTCGGGTCCATGACCTGGCTATTGGGATGGCCCATGCTCTTGCCCAGCTGCTACTGCCCGCCTGTTTAGCACAGGACTCAGGGAACCTTCCAGGAGTGCTGGATCATGCTGTTGCTTTTATCCCAAATGGTTCATGAAGCTTCTGGAGTAGGGATGTGGTCCTGCAGGGCAGCAGAGGTCATGTGTACATCTGTGCTGAGGCAGCTGATGCATAGCTGCTAGGTTATAGTGAAGGAGGTGTCTGCAGTGCCCTCCTGTTGGTTTTGATGCGCTTTTCCTACGTGAGGGCCGATGGATGCTGATAAAGAATGTGCCTCTTGCTTCCCATTGCTGCAGAGACTGTAGGGTCTACAATAGCCTTGTGCAGACTGTTGCCAGCTGAGGCAGCTGTTCCCATTGATTGGGTCATTGCACATTCAGCTCTTGTCCTGTTTGGGTTTTATTTGCTGCCCAGACTTGCTATATGGGAGATGCCAACCCATTGCACAGAGAGGAGCAGTTCCGTTGGGGAGCCTTGTGCCTGGCATCCCCGATAGCTCAGGTGTGGACTTGAGCCTGGTGCTGTCTGCCTGGTATTCCTGCAGTGTCCCATTTCTGAGGCACAGATCTCAGCTGTGCTGTCACATGATGTCCTACTGTTGTCATATTGGTGACTTCAGAGGGAGATGATGGATGTGATGTTGCCCTGCTCGCCTTTAAGAGATGAGGGAGGAGCACAGGGTGCTGCTGCTGTCCCCTGTGAGGTCTCTGGGTGCTATACTGTTTGCCATAGCGCTGGCAGTCCTCAGCCGTTCAGTGCTGTCCCTCACCTCAGGCAAGGCGTACCTTTCTGCCTTCTCCTTGCAGCATCGATGGAGTGTGCTGCCTTGCAATGGGTACTGGGAGGGTTCTTTAGCACTTCCCCTGGCTGTACAGCTCAGCTGGCCCATGTCACCTCCCACTGTGCTGTATCACTGTGTTCTGAGTCCTGCCCAGAGCCTGGACTTCTGCTATTCTAGACTATGGTGCCCATCTGCAGCACTGTGCACTTGTCTGCCTGCTCTAATTCAGCATGATCCCATCCATGATGCATGTGGTGCTCCATCAGCCCTCACAATCCAGCAGCACCCACATAGCACCAGGCTCAGAGCTCACTTTCCTTTTGGTGCAAGCCCAGAGCCCTGCGCCCTGCCTCCTGCCTGAAGCAACACAGTTGCAAGTTGCAAAACCCGAGGCAATGGCACCCGTTGCGTGAGGCTCCCAGAGGTGATCCTGACTCTCAGCATCCTGACAGCAATGCAATGTGCGTGGAGTGCAGCTGTCCTGCAGCCCAGCTCAGGATGCACCAGGCACTGCTGGTGCTGCAGGAGTCGATGGGGAACACTGACAGCCCAACCCCAGAAGTTTCCAGATCCTCGTCCTCTTGCAGCTCTCCCCTTGGGTGAGCGCATCTCACATGCAGGCTCCAGCTGTTCTTGTTGCAGCCTTTCCCGGTGCTTCTGCTGTTACAGCAATCAATATCTATCTCTCTCTGTTTCTGGCCTGCCACGTGGCGAGATCTCTTTCTGTGAAGATTTGAGCAATCTGGATTGAGGTAGGGGTGGATCGCTTGCAGAAACTGCACTGCTTCAGTTGCAAGCTGAAATACTTTCAGGTTTGACACCACTTCAGCAGCTCCCCTGCAGGGAAAGCTGGGGCTGGTGGTGGCGGCAGGTCGGGTGGGCTATTTTTAGAAGTCCTGTTTAATCGTCTGACATGATTTTTGCAGTGCTCGTTGCTGCATGGTTAGTCAGCTAATGTCAAAGTTTATTACCATAAGCCAGGTCTTACTGCATGCTTAAATAATAGATTCATTATAGGGCCTCGGATCTTTCACTTAATTCCTTGATTGGGAGGGAGATGAATGATGTGGGAGCACTCAGCGTCTGTCTGTGATGTTTCTTTGCCGTTAAAATTCCGTTATCACAAGTCAGCATTCTGCATCGCTCCCCATCATCATGTGCGTTGGGGTCAGATAGCATCTGCCCTGCAGGGCTGTGCTGGGGGCTGCCACTGTCCCACACTGTTGCAGGCAGCCCTGTCCATTGCTCTTCCTGCTCTCGTACTTCGTCTGCATTGTGTAAAGAAAGCCTTCTCTGCTGTAGAGGGTTTTTTAACTAAATGCTTTTTATTCATACAAGCAGTGAAAAGCTGCTGATTCTCTGTGTTGCCCTGCCCCATATCTGGTGGGTTTGGGGATTAACAAGCCCTGTTTTGACCCCTGGATTTGGGCAGCAGGTGCCATCCCCACACATCGTGTGAGTTCTGCAGCCTCACAGGCTGGAGCAAAGCTCACAATATTCATCTCCGTTGAGGATCATGGTCCCCCATAGCAAAGCCCTGAGCATTATATTGAAGTGAGACTGCTTCCTACAACAACCTGCTGCAGAGGGCAGGAGCTGCAGACTGGGGCTTCTTGCTGCATCCCAACTGATGTGTTTGGCTTTGTTTAGGGTCTTGAGTATTTTGGAGCATGCTGGCTTGAGTGAATAGTTTTAATTAGTTACATTCTTAGGCTGTGGTTTGCTGTGCTGACTCACTTCCAGCTCTCTGATAACTCAAACGCATGACTTCATATAAAGGCAGAAGAACAGAAAATAAACTGAGGGAAGATGGCATTGCACAGCCACAGTGCAGTTTGTTCCTGTAGTGTGTGGGTCCACTTTCAGGGAGTGTTTTTGGGGAAGCTGAGACCAAGCTGTGCTTGAGGCAGTGTGGAGGGGACTCATGGACAGCAGCTTCTGCTCCAGGATGTGCACAGCGGTGCAGGAGAGAGCTCCGGCAGCCCTCCAGCACAGACTGGCACTGTCCCTTTGCTCTTGTCATGGCAGAACAGCGAGTGCAGTGTGTGTCTGGATACAATCTGTAGTATCACTTCCCCAAGTTATTTTTGAAGCCCAAAGGTTCTCACTAACCATTGTGAACATGAGCAGTGCTTGGGGTGGCAGTGAGTTCCGCTCATCCTGGTACTGAGGGGCTGTGCCACATGGAGCCAAATCACCCCCAGGCACTCTGCTCCTGGAAGTCTTGCTGTGAGATGGAGCAGCTGGCATATGCTCAGTCTTTGGACCTCTGTGGATGTTGTCCTTTGCCAAGCAGCCAGGATTTCTCCCTTGGCAGAGGCCCTCAGGGCCATGCCATAGCACAGGGTTCCTGGCTGGAGCTGTGCTCTGCTCTTTGGTGTGAAGGCTTGCAGATGGATGCTGCTGTTACCCAGCATGCACTCCTGTGTTTTGCTCTGCTTCTGCTTGATCTATCCTCTCTTGGACATGAGAGCAGCATATCTGCCCCTAGTCCCAGCAGAGGATGCTGCTCAGATGCTGCCATGCTCCATGCACAGCCTTGATCCCCCATCCTGCTGCTGGTGGTGCTGAGCAGGTGCAGAACATACAGCCCTGCAGCACTCAGGAGCTGCAGCCCCATAACAGCTGAGCTCTGCTGGTCTTTGCTGCTTCCCCTCCTTCACCTGTGCCTTTCCCCTCAACTGCTAAGGTCTGCAGTTCTCCCCTGGGGCTGTGCCCTCCCCGTGATGCTCTGGTGCAGCCCCAGGCACTGGGTGTGAAGCTGCTCTGCACCAGGCGTGAAGTTGGTTTTGTGGAGCTTCTGTGCGTGAGCTGAGCAGTGGCTCCTGGGGGACCCCATGAGGGCAGTTGGGTCGCCGCGCTGCCGTGGAGAGGAAGTTTTGGTGCAGCCCACAGCAACATGGTAGCTTTCCCTCCTACTTGCTCTTTCGAGTATTTTTTTTTTCTTTTTTTTCTTGCTTAAAGTCATCCTCGCTGCAGACTCACTGCTGGAGACAGGCAGTAAAACATGCAAGAGGTTTTCTTGTAGGTATTGATAGTGTGTGGGTGGTTTCCTCCAGGCTGGGGCTGCACAGAGCCTCTCCCTGCAGTCTGGCAGTACCCTACAAGACCCTTCATTCCCCACAGTAATGCTCTGAGGCTGCCATGTAGCCTCTGCATGGTGACGTGCAAGAGAAGACGTGCTTGTGCTCAGTGGTCACCTTGAGTTGGTGCAATGCCACGAGGACAGGGAGTGGGTGCACAGTGCTGCTGCGGGATGGGTGCTTCCATCAGGGGAGCTCAGCACATGGTTATCTATGGGGCTTTCTCTTGGAACCCTGCCCTGCTTCTCAGCCACCCCGAAGCGTAGGGCAATGTGGGCATGCCCTGCCTGCACCTCTCCTTGCCACGTCCTGTGAGTGATAGAGATGGGCAGAAATCCACGTGCCAAATACCTCTGTGTCTGAGAGCCCTCCGCAAATGCTGCTGTTGCTACGGGAACGGGCTTTCTTGTGTTTGAATGCGGATTTAATTCTTTCTTTTCCTCCCTGCTCCCCACCAGTTAAGACACTCGGATGGGTTTAGGTTGTGCATATAATGGTCTTTCCGATTGTGCAGGGAGCTCGAGAATATCTTTCACTAATGAAAGAGCTGCCTGAACTCTCGAGGGTTGAATGAGAATTCTTCTTCAATACCTCCTATCAATAGCTGAGTTTACCAGCCCCGTACCTCAGGGCTGCTCTCAATGCCACCTGCATGGATAATTGAGACCTTTTGGGTTGCCATAGAGAATGCTTTGGCTTCCAATCTTGCATCAATCAGTTTTTGGGATGGTTTTCTTTAGAACCACCAGAGGTGGGAGTGCTGTCTTTGTAGCTCGCAGGTGACAAGTACAGATTCGCAGAACCATGAAGGTTGGAGAAGACCTCCAAGACCCTCGAGCCCAACCCCATCCCATCCCACTGTGCCCACTGGCTGCATCCCTCAGTGCCACATCTCCACAACTCTGGAACACCTCTAGGGACGGTGGCCCCACCACCTCTCTAGGCAGCAGTGCCAGTGCCCAACTGCTCTTTCGGAGAGGGAATTGTTTCCAATACCTAAGCTGAGGTGGGGCACTCTTTGAGTGCTGCACCTTATGGAGCCATGTAATACACCACCCTCTGCAGGCTCTCGCGGCAGCGCCCAGCCCCGGTGCCCAGTGGGTGCAGGAGATGGAAAGGCTCTGGGCTGTCACTGAGACAGGGCCTCTGTACTGCGTGGTGGGACAACATTATGAATAAGATGAAACGATTCATTGCTAGATCTAAGGTTGGGTGAAAGTGAAGATGGTGATCACAGTGCTGGCTGTTCCTTTACATTAGGTAGGGGTTTTAACACGCATTGTCCAGAATGTTTCTTGCTCCCAGGAGGGACTGTCAGCAGCTTGTGCAAGGAGCAGCGGGATCCTATGTAGGCCAAATTCTACTCTGATAATGGAGCGAGCAGCTTCACAAGAATTGTTCCTCAGATACATCAGCCAAACTGGAAATAATTTGGCTGCTTCTTGAACTTGGCACACTTGAGCGGCTATTACAACTTCAGAGGAATAACACTGAAAGAGGGATTCATCTCTAGTTCTGAGAACTCGTACTTCTTTGCTTCTGGGAGCTGGCTCTTGTTTTCTGACTCCATGGCAGTGGTGTGGCTGGGCAATGCGCAGGCACAGCTGGAGCCCTGCAGCCCCATCCCCTTGGTGGCAGCCACCCACCTGGAGATGCTGCAGGAGAAACGATCCCATCAGCCAGAGGGATATTCTGGGTTCAGCCTTTGCCATCCAGAACAATGCTGTAATGAAATAGAATTCTAACCTAATTATTATGGATGTTGCGGAGGTTGGTGGGGATGATGTTGGGCTGCTGCTGAGCAGCACTGCTTAGTGGTGACAGAGGAGGAAGATCGTGGAGGTGCTGAGAGGAGTGGTGATGTAGCAGAAGAATGTGCAATGAGGAACGGCCTCTGCCATCTACGTACACTTTGCTTGAGAACACTGCATTTGCAGTGAATTAAAATCCTGGCAGAGTGTGGAACAGACAAATTTTTTTGGGAAACACCTTTTGGTGGGTGTGTGTTTCATGCTCTGGAGTCTGAAGGGCAGGGAAGTGCTTCCCTGGGGGTGGCTGGCAAATGAATCTGCTGTCCTAGGCTGAACCTGTTTCCTTTTCTGTAGCTTCAGCCTGCATTGGTTCCAAGATAAATAGCCTGTGTGCTGTGTGCATGTTGCTGAGGGACCGTGCTGCTTCTGGCTTGGAAAGCTGTGTGCAGGGTCCCTTGCGAACCAGGCAGGATGTGCAGCCTGGGCTGAGCTTGGCATCACCAGCAGCAATCCAGGTGCTGAGGTTGAGCAGGCTCTGGGAGCCTGGCAGCAAGGAGCAGCTCTTCAGCTGAGCCTGTGCAATATGCTGCTACTGTTTATGTGAAACAACAAATCCTTCCAAATATTTATTACTGCATCAGGCATGGAAAGCCGCCCCCAGGCAGCTGCCAATCTCTGAGGCTGAGCCCAAGACCCATCAGCAGGGCAGAGCCAGCACCGGGGTGCTGGGGGGTGCTGGGGCCACAGCCTGGCCCCACAGCAAGTGGGCTGTGGGATGATGAGCTGGGAAGGGCTGGCATGCTTGGTGTTGGTAGCATTGGAAGGCAGTGCATGGGGAGGGCTCAGAAACACAATCTGGTTGGAAGGACCCAGAGCCCTCCTAGCACACACAGCTAGGTGTCTGCAGCAGTATTTGGGGGCCCCACGTGGCTTCTGTGGGTACCTGTGTGCTCCTTGTCCCCAAGCACCCACAGTTCTGTGCAGCCCTTTGCTCCCAGAAGCGTTGGTTCTCACACAGGGACACCCAGGAGACTGCTGCACTAGGCAGCGTTGGGGAAGTTTGTGGCTTTCCTGCAGTGTGGGTGCAGGGATGCATGGCAGGGTGCCCTGCACAGCTCAGGTGGTGTTGCACGGGTGGCAACAGCTGAGAGTGGGATGGAAGGGACACACTGCAGGAGTACCATCAAAGCCAAGCTCTGCACTTACCATTGATAGGCCTTATCTCATTTATATGGAATGCTTTGTAGCAGCCAAAAGAAATTTTAGGCAAGCTTAAATATTTTAATGATTCCCTTCGGGTTCGTATGTATGGTTTTCTCTCCTTCATTGCTTTACTTTAATAAAACCAATGGCTGTAAAGCTGTCTTTGGGCTGGCTGGGAAGGGCTGTGTTCATTGTGCTGGCAGTGGTGCAGGTGCAGGGATGGTGCTGAGCACAGCAGTGCACGGCCACGTGGAGCTGCACCCCTCAGTGTGGGGCTGCCCCTGGTAGCAGCAGGATTGGCTGGACGGTGGAGGGGCCTGTGCTCTGTGCATGGGTGGAACTGCTTATCCAAATCCCATTAAAAATGCAAATGGTTTCTTTCACCGGGACAGAGCCGCATTAAAAAGTAGGCCATATTGTAAACATTAATGTAGTCCTATTGGCCAGTAGGGACATGGAAGGGAGAAGCGAGCCAGGAAGGCTCTTTGCAGAACTCCATGTAAATAAAAGGACTCTCCTCCCCCATCCAAAAGCTGGCAGCCCGTATAACCCTCTAATTGAGCACAGTGCCATGTAATCATGTAGGACCGCTGCCCAAGAAAAGCAGCTCCAATCCATCACTTGATGAAGTTTATTTGCGAGGTAGGTTCTGAAATACCTGACCATTGAGAGCTACAGCAAAACACAAAACAAAAAACCCCTCTGGTCTGATTTCCCACCCCCATGGCAGCGTGCTGTGGGTACTTCCCTTAATGTGATACTGCAGTGTCTGATTGCTGCTGGCTCTGCACCTTGTGGAGTTGGACCCGGTGCCGAATCCCAGCTCTTCCTTCAGCATCCATAGAGCTCCGTGCTGCGCGGCTCTGGCTGGAGGGAGAGCAGTGAGCAGACGCTGCGAACCTTCATGCTGGAAATGGTGTTTTAATACTTTATTTGTATAACATCAAAAGGAGTGCCAAGTGCACTAGAGATCCTGCCAGCTGCAACCCTTTGAGTGTCTTAAAGGCAGTCGTGTTGCTGTGTAATAACATATAGCGCTCCAAACTGTCATGAAATAATGGCCTGTTTTCAAGGGAAGAAAACCAACAAAAAACTGTAATCTGCATCCCTTCCTGCTGCAGTGTCACTGGGGTGTGTGGGGGTGCTGTGCATGAGCGCCTGTCTCTGGAGGGTCAGCGCTGAGGGATCTCACTGCTGTGAGCTCCTCCTGCCAAGGGACCTGTGACCCCCTGACGTTGCCCCATGAGGGTTACTGGTCCCTGTCCTGGGCTCTGCTATTCCTATGCCTGGGCTGCCTGTGCCCCCCAGTACTGTGTGTGCTCCCCTGTGATGTGGCTGTGTTCGATAAATAACTTCTTCCCCCCTCTCCCCTTGATTGGAAAATTTCCAAATTGTTAGGCTTGTGTTTTCTTTGCCTGCCCCCCTCCCCAGCTTTCCTCTCACCTCCTAGTGGGAGGAAGGGATCCATGTCACAGCACCCTGCAGACTTTCCAAGGAAATCAGCCGTCCAAGTACAGAAAGTGTGGGAGTTCCTGCATTTAACTATGTGAAATGGGGCTCACTCAGGCAGTGGTGGCAGTTGTTCTCCTGACTTGGGGGGTGGCTTTGAGCCATGGAGTGGAGCTTCAGTAAGCTGAAAGCTGAGGGCAGAACTGTTCCCTGTGCCTGGGGGTGCCCAAGGCTCGTTATGGTGCCTGGTGCTTCTGCTCAGCAGAGCTGTGCCCTTTTATTTGCATCTTGCTGACTCTCTGCTTTAACATATTATTTTTCCCCTTTCTAAATGGACATTTTCAAGCCTATTGCTGGCCACTGAGCCCTGTGCAGTTGCTTCAAGCCTGCTCCCTGCTCACCTGGGGTGTTTGTGGGGCAAAAGGGGGTGCTGGGAGGGAGGTGCAGCCATGGAACTTTGGTCCCCGCAGTCCCCAGTGGGACCTCCTGGTGTTATCAAGGCTGCAGAGTTAGAGACCAAAGGAAACACCTGCTCTGTTTCAGAACTGCTGGAGATGAACCTCTGCTCTTTGCTGGAGCATGGCAGGAGGATGTGGTTGAAATAACAAGATAACGTCCAGTGCTCTGCTTACATCGGCTGGGGAGACAGGAAGGGAGGGAGCAATGGGGCTGTGGGTTCTGGGCAGCATCACATGCCCTGGGCTGGCAGGAGAAGGGAGGAGCTTCATCTCCAGTCCTGTGCAGTTCCACGGGATTGGGAGCTCCACAGCATGGGGTGGGTTGGTTTGGGGCAGGGTTTGGTTTGGTGCAGCAGCCTCCTGCCATCCTTCTCACCTCAGGGTACTGCAGGTGTGTGCAGAGTGGCACGCTGCTGCCTGCGTGAGCTTTGCAGCCTGCAGGAGGCAGGGGCAGAGATCGGCTGGAAGGGATCATGGAAGCATCTTGCATGCTCCTGATGGCCACGTGCAGGGGAGCTCTGTTCGTGTCAGGAGATGTTTGTGTCTGCGCCTCGTGGTGCTGTCGGGGCAAATGAGGGCTGTGCGTCCCTGCTGGGTTCCACACTGGGTTCTGTGTGGAGGTGCAGTGTGTGGGGTCGGGGAGCTCTGCAGAAAGGAGTGCTGCAGGAAGGGCTGTGGCACAATCGCACAACACGATTGCGGCACTTCACAGAGCCTCTGTAGGGAGCTTTGCGTTAAGGGGACCCCAACTGGCTGCTGCTCTCAGCAGTACTTAAACTGATCCGCTGTCTTTCCTGGGGGTACAAGAAACCCTTCAAACATTTATCTGTATGGAGAAAAGAGAACCTTGCAAGATGCAGCGTGCTTGGTGTGAGCCATGGGCAGCAGCAGAGAAGTCATCTGTCTTTATATCGGCCAAGAAAATATTTTGCTGTTGTATTCATGATGGTTATTTCTGCACTTCCTGAAAAGCAAAAGGACCGTGCAGCACCTCTGGCACTGCTGAGTGAGTCCCAGGGCTGCCCTGGTACCTCACTGCATTGTTCCCAAAGAGCTCTTGGGAACATCCCAGGTCCTGAGAGGAGCAGCATCCAGAAGCACAGCCCCACAGCCAGGGGATGCTGGGGAAGGTTGGCCTGGCAGTTGGGATTGGGCTGTGCCATGGGCTGGGTAGGTGAAGCAGGAGCTCTCTCAGTTGGGAGAACTGTTATGTGATGTGAAATGAGTCCATGGGTGTGCTGTGAGAGTGTGTGGGACCCATGTGCTAAATGGCATGTGGTGTTATCGGGGAAAATGTGCTGAAGTGAGGTGAGAAATAATACACACCTGTGCTGTTCAGTTGTTTAAGGTAAATTTACCCGTTTTCCTGCATTTGGAGCAGTCTGAATAATTTACAGCTTGGTGCTTGGTTTTTCATTGTTTTTATTAGAAATATAGGGGACTGAGAAGATGCTCACAGACAGTGCTGTCTCGTTAGCAGTATGTAAATGTAATATGGAAATGCCTCCCAAACTTCACTGCACAGCAGCCCTGTGCTTGTGATCTAGTCTTGGTTGAAGATCCCCTTACACTTTTAGAGCCAGTTTCAGAGTCCAGTCCATAAACCACCTGGCTGAGAGGTTCTGGAGGGTGACTCCAGTGTTCCTGGAGGTCAGCAGAGAATAAAGTAGCATTTTTGGCCAAGGGAGCTCGGGAAATGCCTCATTCGTGTATGAGCTCTGTACCCTAAATAGAATATCTGAAGGAAATGACTTTTTTATCATGCAGCATGTGCTCAGCATAAATTCTTGCTTTGGTGTTCAGAATCAAACAGCAGCTCAGTGTCTGAATCTCCAGTGCCATGAAAGATGAGTTTTAGGATCAGAGCTGTGAAGCCTGCTGGCCAGTTTCCATGGGCATGAGAAAGCTCTCTGCTTGGGCAGGCTTCAGTAGTGCTCCCGATTCAGGAAGATACCGCAGTGCGTTTGGGACAGGCTCACATGGCAGCAACTCGTTTAGGCAGATACACCCACCAACCCCAATGCCTGAATGCGGATGGGTCCAGGAGCAGCCGCTGCTTCTGCACCTCCCTGCATGCCTACAGTGAGAGCAGTGCTATCTGAGCACTGCTGCTTAATGACCCTGCTCTCTGGCATTGGATGCCAGACAATGCTCAGAACATCTCTTATTTAAGAGGGGGATAAGAGGAAGAAAAAGGGCAAGTGAAGTTTTCCTCTCTGTTTTGGAGATAAGTGACAAAATTCAGCTTAAACTGAGTTATATTATTATTAGCATTTTGGGGACTGGGTTTTTATCTTCCTTGAGCAGGATTAATATGCTCTTACAGCAAGAAACAAGGCTTCAAAGCCAGCCAGCAGCCGTCTCCCAGGGCTGTGTATGTGCAGTGACAGGGATGCACCAGGACCACCATCTCCTCGGTGCCCACTCCCATCCTGCAGGGACACCTTGCCATATTTCTGCCTCCTCCGCAGAGTCCGACCCGGCGTTTCAATTACAATATCAAATTACCAGGTCACTGCTGTTAAAGTAGGCTGCCAAGTTTTTAATGATCTTCTCTTTCTTGTCATGTGCTGCGTTGTTTTTTTTTTTTTCTTTTGTTTTTTTTTTTCCAAGCCTCTTTTCCATCTCTGTGCTTTTAATTGAGCCCATCTGTAACCCAACACAAGGCAGCACTGAGCAGCACCATGCGACTGTGTAAGTGTGCCCCAGGTCGGGCTTTGCTCAGCACTGATCCTCTGGGGTTCCTGCAGCTCCTAGCACTTCCATGCCAAACCCAGAACTCATTTCTAAGATGGTTTAATCTGGTCCCCAGGGACCACGATTGATCACACAGCTGCCGTCCAGCGAGACTGCACCAGGCTGAGAGCTGAGTGGGAAGAGGAACCTGATGAGGTTCACCAAGGGCAAGTGTAGCATCGTACACCTGGAGAGGAATAGCCACAAGCATCAGTACAGGCTAGAGGCTGAGCTGCTGGAAAAGAGTTCTGTGGAGAAGACTCTGGCTGTCCTGGTGGCCAAGAAGGACTAGTGGTGACCTGGTTGATCGCAGGGTGATCAGGAGCCAGCAGTGTGCCCTGGTGGCCAAGAAAGCCAAATGGACCCTGGGCTGCATTGCACAGTGAGGCCAGCAGGTGAGGGAGGTGATCTTCCCCTCTGCTCTGCCCTGGGGTGGCCACACCTGGAGCACTGCATCCAGTGCTGGGCTCCTCAGGTACTGACAGACAGGGAACTGCTGGAGAAAGCCCAATGGAGGGCTGCAAACCACCTGGATGCGTTCCTGTGCAACCTGTTGCAGGGGGCCTGCTGTGGGGGTTGGACTGAGGGAGTTCCACAGGTCCCTTCCAATCCCAAAGTGTCCCCATCCCCTTGTCCTCGGGCATGGCTCTGAGCACCAGCACTGTCCTGCTCCTCGCAGCCCTGTCCCCACAGGCTGAGGCAATGCGCTGCAGTAATGGAGGCTCTTGGCTTGTGCTTTGAGAAACAGGTTAGGGGGATGTTAACGCTGAAAGAAACAAATTCCAGCTTGAAAAATTACCTGTTAGTGTTGTGGCACTGTGCCACCTGGCTATAATTAAAGAGCAGAGCCGAGTCTGTTTCCCTCCTGTTCATTCAGGGCATCTGTCAGGGCTCACGCGTGGGCAGTTGCACTGCGGGCTCAGTTCCCCCTGCTCTGTGCGTGGGTCTCTGAAACAGCACTGGCACGGGGAGCGTGGGGGGAGCACATGGGGTGCAAGGAGAACACGTGGGAGGCTTTGCCCTCATCGCTCTGAGCCCCTCAGTGGGTGCTGGGTGTGGGTCTCCACTCCATGAGGAGCTTTTGGCCACCCCTTGAGGTGCTGGGGTGAGGCTGCAGGGAGCAGTGTTTGTGCTCCCCACAGCTTTTATGTCCTTAGAAGCTCAGGAAAGGTGCAGGAGCCCCTGCCCGCAGTCAAAGTGAGGCTCCGGGTGTTTACGTCTCATGCAGTGGGAGAATGGAGATCGCTCCCCAACCTGAGCTCTAATGCAGTCATCGGCCCCTTCCCCGCCCACACCTATCCTATTGCCGGGGATGATTGATGTTCCTCATCCCGCCTGGCTTCATTATGTTCATTGTCATGCAGAGTGTGTTGTCGATTCACGCCTGGTATTTCATATAAAAGCTGCAGACTTTTTTCTTTTTTTTGAGTGTTTTGTTCATATGTACCGAAATCCTCCTAATAGTGCATGGCTGGGCTCAAAATATTTAACCCCTCTAAATAAAAAATGAATATTAAAAACGTCTGCTTTAGAAATGAGCAGAGAGTGGCCCTCCCCCTGTGCTTCGGCACAGCTGCTGGGGGCTGCCTGTGTGTGCAGAGCACTGCGGGTGCGTGTTTGCTTCATCCTGGTGGCGAGCAGCTGCCCCTGGAAGCTGGAAACACTGCTGTGCCCAGTGCAGCACCCACATAGTGACAGGCAGCAGTCGTCCTCGATTGGGAGCCACGTGGCGACCAAAGGATGAGGAGGAGCCCACAGTGTTTTTAAGAGCCTTCCAGAGGAGCCCGCGGCGAGCTGGATCCTGCCCACACAACCTCTCGGGACCTGCATGCGTTTTCCTCCCCATCCCCAGGAATCACCAACACAGGCACATTCCTGGCACAGTCCTCAGAGTGCTACAGTTTGCAGAGGGGTTGGGGCTGGGGGCAGAGGGGCACCCTGCACTGCCCTGCAGAGCCCTGCACAGGGCTGGGGAGCTGCTCGCTTTGACGATGCCAGCAGCTGCGGCGCGTGCCAGGCGGGAGCAATGGAGGCTGAATTATTCAGCCTGAAAGTGAATCTCTGTTACAGCTCGGTATGTGAGAGATGTTGATGAAGTATTTAAATTCTGAGCTCTGTAATGTAAAATTCATGTCTCTGTGGCTCTGGAGCTGCTGGTTGAGTGAGTGGTGCTGCTGACTGGGCTGCAGGAGCTGGGCCCTGGGGCTGGGGTCTTCCTGTAGCTCTGGGATCACAGCATCACAGGTCCATTGGGATTGAAATGGTGTTCTAGTGCAACTCCAGTCAAACCACCACGGCAGGCCCCCTGCAGCAGGTTGCACAGGAACGCATCCAGGTGGTTTGCAGCCCTCCATTGGGCTTTCTCCAGCAGTTCCATGCCTGTCAGTACCTTGGAAGCCCAGCACTAGGTATGGTGCTCCAGGTGTGGCCTCCCCAGGGCAGAGCAGAGGGTAAGAACACTGCTCTCACCTGCTGACCTCACTGTGCAATGCAGCCCAGGGTCCCTTTGGCTTTCTTGGCCAGCAGGGCACACTGCTGACTGCATCACCCTAGGCATAGCCGGGTCTTGCAGCTGAGGTATGTGGCCCCCACTCCCATGGCTGCCAGAGGGCAACAAGCAGTGTTGGTTGGTTTCATAATGGCTGGGAGATTGTGTGGCTAAAAAAAAAAAAGTATCACATTGCAGTGCCTGGTATTTCTGAAGGAAAACAGTTTTATCTTTTTGGCACTGAATGACAGCTTTCTCAGTGCTGATTTGAAAGGCTGGGCCTCTTCAAATCTGTAATGAAGGCTTCTTTGTATTGTTAGTGTAGAATTAACTGGGCTGATTAAGAGTTGCTTTCTTGGACTGAGAATCCCTTGTAGCTGCTTGGGAAGTTGGAGCCTTCTGGGGATGGTAAAGCTGGTGAGGTCTCTCTGGAGAGTAGCTGGCAGTCTTGCTCTTTTCTTCCCCTTTCCTTAAGAAAAACAAAACAAAACCAAAACCTGTTTTTAAGAAGCTGAAACCTCACAGAAATGCCTTCTCCTGCTCCCTACCTCCTTTGCCTCTTGTCACCTTGGGTTGATGACATCATCATACACCCCCCATGTCCTATTGGCCCCTCAGCACCCCAAAGCCCTGCCAAGGGTGGTGCCATCAGGCAGGCAGGCAGAAACCCAGCCAGGAAGGGCTGCCCTGCCAGGATGGATGCATACTGGTAAGAAGGTTGGGCTTGTGGGGCTTCTCCTGGAGCAGAAAAGCAAAAAATGCAGCATGGATATAGTAGCAAAGCAAAATGAGTTGAAAAATGAAGAGATTTGTTCAAAACATGAAATGCTCAGATGCTGAGCAGCCCAGGGGCTCGGAGCAGGGGTGGTTTCCCTGTCCCCACCTCAACGTGTGCCCTCCTGGCAGCTCTCTGCAGCACAGAGCCCAGCAATCTCAGAGCACGTCCGCTCTCTCTGCATCTCTGGGGCTGGCGAGGGAAAAACCGCTGAAGTCTGATGGGGAATTAAAGATTTTTGTTGTGTTGTAAGGACTCCAGAAAGCTTTTAACCAAAGCTGGGGATTAAATCCAAACAGCACAAATTTTTAGCTCAGCTTCTCCTTATGCGCTCTAAGTGATTAAAAGCTGTAAAGCGCTGTCAGAAATTTAGGACTTCCCTTCCTGGAAGCCTTCTTTCCCCTTATTTTACAATTACCATGCTTCACTGACTTTGTTTGATGTACCGAGCCATACTTCTGAGTGCTGGAATGGGAAATGGTGGGCTGCTGCTGTACACTTGGGTGTGCAGTGAAGGCAAAGCCGGGCTAATGCATCTGACCTTGCAGTTGGCCCAGCGTAGGTGGATAAGCACAAAGCGCCTTTAAAAATACTTTTTTGTGTGTGCTATTTTGTTCTCTCCAGCTCCGATAATCAGAGCTGCAGCCCGTTCCCCCGATCTCTCGTTATTTACAAAGTGGAGGCATTATCCAAATGAGAGCTTCCACCGGGTTGCAGGGGAGCAGCAACGCGCTGAGATGCGCTCAAAATAATCTTTGAGTTTCATGCTATTAGAACCATCTGCCCAAGTGAGGATCTGTCAGCTCTCCGGGGAGGTCCTTATCTCCTCGCTGGGGCTGATTTGGAGATGAGTTTTGGTCGGTCCTTGTTCTGTCTCTCTTAACTCTCCATCTGTCTGCTTTATTTGACATTCTGCATCTGGTGCCGTCCTGGGTGCCTTCAGAACTTTGCTCTGCCTAGAGGAGGATGACAAAGGGGACACGAGTTCTGGGAGAAGTGTTCTTGACCGGGAGCATCGAGGTGACTTCCTTGAATTATTCATTTTGTGAAGGGCTTGGGGAGAATTGATTAGCCCCTTCTTCAGAACAAGGAGTCCGTACAATGAAATTAGAAACAAATGGAGATCAAATAAAGGCAGCGCTGCTTTATGTGGCATCCAGTTGCTAGGCAGGGTTCATTCTTGCAGGAAGCCGTTTGTCATGGTGTCTGGGTTTTGAGGAGGGCTGGGTACCTTCCTGCTAGCTAACTGCATTTCGTGTGGGAGATGAGGCTAATCAGATCCCATGTGGCAGGCTCTCAGCCAACAGTGTGCAGGCTCAGGGGCTGATGTACGGCATGCCCGGTGTGCTGCCTCAGTGGTCCCAGATGTTGCCAGCGCTGCATCCCAAAAAGCCAGCCTGGAAAAACGGGCTGCCAAAGCACCATTTCAGAGATCATGTGCCACCTCTGAAGAAGCATTCAAGGCCAGGTTGGATGGAGCTCTGGGCAGCCTGATCTAGTGATTGGCCACCCTGCCCTTGGCAAGGGAGTTGGAACTGCATGATCTTTGAGGTCTCTTCCAAACTAAGCCATTCTGTGATAAAGGAGCTGAGGGTGGAAGCCTGGACTGTCTGGGAGGTACCAGACACCTCTAGCAATGAGTGCACTTGGCCAAATGAAAGCTGCACTCCGCGGTGCTGGCAGGGTCCTGCTGTTTCTGGGCTTTCATGTTCCTGGGTTCCATGCATCTGGGCTGGCTCCCTTGGCAGCCTGAATGCCAGGCTAAGGAGCTTAATGCTGCAATAGAGGGCGTCTCCTGGGCAGAAGCTGTTGGGTTGAGGAAGGATTTTATATTCTAACAGCAAATCTTTCGGCATTGTTGTGTCTTTGGGCAAGCTGCCCAACTGTCTGCTGTTAGAAGTGCATCTGAATGGAGATAGAGCATGTGAGGTGAGGGATGTTGCATATGGCGGGGGAATTCATTTGCATTTGTTTACATTTTGTAAACAGAAGAAAATACCCCACATGAGCAGGAAGATGTGTGCACAGGGATGTGGAGCCCAGGAGCCCTCTGTTCACTGTGACCAAATCTGCACCTTAATGTAAAGCCACTGCACCTTAAATACTGCTGCCTGCTCCTAGGGCTGCTGCCGGGCTGTGGGAGCGTCTTCCCCTCTCCCTGCGCTTCATGTAGTGCCAAGGGCTTTGCCCTCCCATTTTTACTTCTGCTGGAGGTCTCTTCATTAGTTTTCTCCTATTGACTCAAAAGACAGCTGAATCATAGAACCATATAATGGTTTGAGATGGAAGGGACCTCTAATGGCCGTCTCATCCCACTCCCTGCACTGAGCAGGGACACCCACAGCTCCATCAGTGCTCAGAGCATCCAGCCTGACTGTGGCTGGGTGCAGGGATGGGGCACCGCCACCTCTCTGGTCACCCTGTGCCATTCCTCACCTCCCTTGGCACAAAGAACTTCTTCCTTATGTCCGGTCTAAATCTACCCTCTTTAATTTTGAGACCATTTCTCCTTGCTCCTCACACAGCCCATGCTATACCAAATACCACTGGTGTCTGCGATGCCAGAGGCAACCAGGGAGTGCTTCTACCTGCAGCTCATGGCAGCACTCCTGCACAGTGAGATCCCTGTATTCATCCTTCCTGCCATCACCAATGGCTCCTCTCTGCTGCGCTATCTTACAGCATCATTGCAAAGCTTGCAAGCCTATAACTGCTCCTAGCTGTGTGTTTTCTGTCCCTGTGTACTGCTGCCCGCTCTGAGCCCGGAGGTCCCTCCTGTGGTGGAAGTGAAGCCAGACACGTACTGTGCTCTTGGGATGTTTCTTAATGCATTTTTTCTGGCTGTCAGGTTCTGTGATCCACGTGTGAAACTGCTTTATAGTTTTCTCAGGGATTTCTGAGCAGCGTTTTAGACAAAGAAGCCTCTTAGTAGCTTTGGGTTTTTTCTCTCCTTCAACCTTAACAACACCTTTAGTATTTTCTGTCCTCCCACCTTTTAAAATAAGAGTCTTCTCAGACATCTGAAAATATCCTATGCCACTGCGCTGGGGCAGCCCCATCCCTGTAGCTGAAGTGCTGCCACGAGTCCCAAACCTGCGGAGCTGCAGCACGCTGCCTTGTGTGGGCTTTTATGTTCCTCACCTCCTCCAAGACAGTGATTTCTCCCCAGATGCCTGTAATGGAGATGGCACTGAAGAAGAACTTAGGGCCAGCAAGCAGCTATGCGTTACACAGCAACAAATGGTAAAGGTTAATGTTTCATTTTTGTTGTGTATAAATGACTCAGGACGTTTGTAGCTCACCAATGGGATTTGATAACTTTATTATCGCGTAATAAGATTTACAAATGAACTGTCTAATTAGCAACCTGGGAAAGCTGCTGTTTGTGCTGTATTTTCTAAAGTGATGAAGATGCGGTCCTAAAGCTCTGCAGCAATGGAGTAGAGCGTGCTGCCCTTCAGTGGTGCACTGCACTGGCCACGGGAGGAGCACCTCCCATCCCTGTGCCCCTGGGTAGGTGCACACATGGGGTCAAGGCAGAATTAGAGCATAGGCTGCTGTACCTGATTAATTCTTTGGGCTGTTTTTCTGCAGAGATTGATTATTCCCCTAAGTGTGCATGAAATGTTTGCGTGGACCTTTTCAAGGCTTGCAGAGCTTCGTTTGAAGTGCTGAATGTAAATCCCCCACCACTGCAGTGAGCCTCCTGCTTGCTTTGGATGCGTAGGCGAGCGTTCCGCTTCATCATCATCAAATGGATTCTCCTTACAATCCATATTAATATTGATTGCCGGGGAGCCCGCTGCTCCTGCTGAACACTCAGTGGCCACAGAGGTGGCCCACGGTGGCCAGGGTACCATTTACTTAATTGAACAGTAGCATGGAATGCTTTGCGGACGCTGCAATCATTTTTCCACTGGGATGGATAATACCGTGTGCCTGCTGTTCGTTGGTCCCTGCTCAAAGGGCAGGAGGTGTTAAGTGGCCACGTGTATTTAACGCCTTCTTTAATAATTAAACTCTCTGATAAAACCTTAAAAGAATATGGCTGTAATAAAAACCTGGCATGCTTTTGAGTTTCCCAGGCGTTGGCTTTCTGGTTTCTTGCCACCAGAAATGGGCGTTCCACCTGTGCTGAGGTCTCTCACAACCCCACAGTGTCTCTATGTGTTTGCAGCTGAGGTGAAGGACACACAGATACAGCTGCTGCTCCCTCCTGCAGCCTCAGCTGCCCTGGTTTACCTTCCCCAGGCAGGAGCAGATAGCGATGTCCCCAGAGTGCAAATCTTTGCAGAAGCTGGGAAGGATGGAGCACCCCAGGATTTGCTTTTCTCTCCTTTCTCACTCTTCCATCATGTTTGCATCCAGAAGCTCGTTAACATGGTGCAGGGGAATGCTATACAAGTGCAGGCCGGCAAAAATCCACCCCTCAGCTGAGCCCAAATCGCTGCTGCTGCAGCAGTGCTGCAGCACGGGCTCCATGGGGCTGCTGGGGGTTGTTGCAGGACAAATCTTTGCTAATACAGTTTTAATTTCTTCCTTCCTGCTTCCCAGATGCTTCTGTCTGTGTGTACTAATGACAGAAATGGTGAACAGTGTTTTCAAGAAAATGTTTATTTGTTTGGCTCAGAGAAGCAGCTCCTCTAAGGAAGGAGTTGTTGGCAGCTGTTGTGCCTCCCCAACCTTCTGTTTGTTCTTTGCATAATGAAAAATGTGAAAAGGAAAATGCATTTGAAACTGCATGGAGCAGGGTACACTGAGTGGATTGTGAGCTTAATGGGAAACTTTGCTTGCTTTCTCTTTGTTCCTTAAGGAAGGTCCTATGTGAGTGCAATGGAAGTAGGCTTCATTTCTGTGCATCTCCATCTGCTGCCCATGCTCTGGTGCTCAGAACCGTTTTTTCACATGCATCTCCTCTCTGCTGCTCTGGAGTGGGGACAGAGCAGCAGAAGGAGCACTGAGGTCTTTCCCAACCTTTAACTGTTTTGTGCTGAGTGGGGTCAGTGCTGCTGACGGGGCTTCCTGGTTCAGGGGTGCAGTCAGGGAGGTGGCACACGAGGACAAATTTCCTGCACTGCTCCCAGAACTCCAACTTTGTGATCTATGTGCGTGCGAGGAGGGAGGAGCGCGTGTCTTCTGGTCTGGCAAATGGAGGCTGGGGAGCTGCTAAAGAAAAGCAGAGCTGTGGGAGGAATGTTGCCCACCTGTTCCCTTTGGTATAACGTTCTGTTTTTGGACACACACACTCTGCAGCGCAGATGTCTGTGTGCGCCGGGCGCTGCCTCTCGTACGTAGGTGACCTCAGCAAGCTCCAAGTGAGCGCAGAGGCACCCAGCCCCTCTCTGACATTCGTTCCATGTTTTCCTTCTGCTCAGTTTTCTGCTTTTAGTGTCTGACAGTCATCAATAAGGAAATCTGTAGCAGAACGTTAAATCTTAGCGAATCGTGCTCAGTGTCTGTGGTGCTGCTCCCCACAGATCAGAAACAACCACGTTTCATGGCTCCGGGTGTGCATGGTTCAGGTCCCATCGTGCAGCTCTGACACTGTCCCTCTTCTCTCTGCAGTTTGCTGCTTCGTGGTGCACAAGCGGTGCCATGAGTTCGTCACCTTCTCCTGCCCCGGCGCAGACAAGGGCCCAGCTTCCGACGTAAGTATCTGCCCTGATGTTATCTTGGTGTCAATGCCCTGCCTGGGCCAGCTCCCACACTGTACTGCGGGCAGTTCCCCAGGGCCAACCTGGGGCCCCTCAGGAAGAGCAGGTATTGTTCTTCCAAGGGTCTGCTTCATGTCATCCTGCAGGATTAATGAGCCCAGTGCGTGTGCACGTTGGAGGAGCATTCCCTGCCCCCAGATTCCACCTGAATTAAATACTGCTCTTTGTTTTCAGGGGCCTGTAAGAAAGAAAGGGACAAGTTCGGCAGGGGCTGTTGTGATAGGACAAGGGGAAATGGTTTCAAATTCAATGAGGGGAGATTTACACTGGGTATAAGAAGTTCTTTATGCCAAGGGAGGTGAGGAATGGCACAGGGTGCCCAGAGAGGTGGCGGTGCCCCATCCCTGGACACCCCCAGTCAGGCTGGACAGGGCTCTGAGCACTGATGGAGCTGTGGGTGTCCATGCCCAGTGCAGGGAATTGGACCAGACAGCCTTTAGAGGTCTCTTACAACTCAAACTGTTCTGTAGTGTTATAGTTTTTAGAAGGACGCAGCTCCTGGTCCATCCTGGTGCTTTCAACAGACCAGGACTCACTTAAGCTGCTCTGCGTAGCTCTGCCAGCGCATTCCTGGTCTGTCCGGCAGCTTTTGTGTTTTACTGTGGAGACTGGCTAATCTGGGGAACTGCAAGGAGAAAGAGAGCAAATTGGGGAAACTGTGGTGCACCAGAACTCTCACCTTTATAAATAGAAGCAGTGGGTGCAGGAAGTGCAGTGTGCTGCGGAAGGTAGAGTCTGCACAAGTGCTGTTGGTCACTCTGCCTAGAGCAGGGCTGGTGCTGGGATTTGGGGATGTGGGTTTGGGATGTGCTGCTCACAAGCGTGGGGAAAAGCAGAGCTCTGGGGCTCTGTGCTGGTGGGGTGGGCTGCAGGGGCATGGAGCTGCTTTGCTTTTGTAGCTAGCCCAGGACCCAGTGGAACATTAAACCTGTGTGTGTAGCAAGGTGTTCCTCGCACTTCTCCTAGAGGTTGTCAGCTTGCAGGGATGCATGGCTGTCATGCACAATTTGATAAGCCCACTTTTATTTCCACTTCCCACTAGACAATTAGTCAAGATCTTCTGTTATGTTGTTTTTTTTTTTTAATTCCCCACTGGCACTCTGCATGTGCCTATCACTTTTCCTGCTGAAGGCTTTCTGCTCTGCAGGGACTGCTGCTAATTGCAGTGTATTGGAAGCTATTGAACCTTACAAATTAGTTAGTGGAGGGGAAAAGGAGATGTAGCACAGATACCAACCGAAGAGACCCGAACACTGGGTACCCAAATTCTCTATTGGTCCCTTACCGTTCTGTATGGGGCTGGAGCTGAACAGGGGCTGCTGTACTTTGTCCGACCCCAGAGCACCCAGGGGTGACATCCGCAGCCCAAGGGATAGCAGTGTCCCCTGCCTGAGTCATGCAGTGCTGTGATGGCTTTGCAGCATGCAATTTCTCTGCAGCATGTTGCTATTACACCCATAGGGATGAGGAGGGAGTGAGTTCTGCCCCTACTGCTCTGGGTGGTTTCACTGCTGCTCTATGAAGTGAGAGCCTGACAGGAAAAAAAGCAAGGAAAACTGGAGAAAGTATGGGAAAGTGTGATAAAAGGGGATTTACACTCTGCCCTTTGCTCAGTCAGGAGGGCTAGCAAGCTATCCCATGTGCACACCCATGCCGGGTTCCTACTGCACAGCACACAGAGCTGCAGCCTCCACAGTGGCTGTGCAGCACTGCTGCTGCTGAGTGATGTCACACAGTGAGATGCCCTCAGCCACATGGCTGAGCTCTATCGTCACACGTTCTCTATTCTCTGTCATCTGGAACTCTAAAGATGGCAGTGAGACCTGCTTGCACCCTGCAGACGTGGCTCAGGCTACAAAAGATATATGTCATAGATATAAACATATATACATTTAGGAACATATTCAGATATTTGTGCATAGGGATCTGAAAACTTACGAGGCTGCTGCAGTTGGAGGGGGGTGCTGCAGAGCCCAGATGCTCCCACCCTATTATCCCCCTGTGCTGGGGGCTGCTGGAGGCACAGAGGGTAGCAGCTGTTGCTAGAGAAGACCTGCTTGCTTTCTCCTCCCAAACAAACCTGAAACCCACCAGGGTCTGGGTGCTGCTTTTTGTGCCATTTGCTTTAGTTCTGGGGGCTGCAGGTAAAAGCCAGGCAGCACAAGTTGGGGGTGCAGCTGGGCATGGCTCCGCAGCACTGCTTGCGGGTCACAGCACTGCAAACCATGCCCGTCACAATGCAAAAATAGCAGGAAGGTGCCAGCAAACATGATTGCAGCAGAGCTGGAATGAGGGACCCTGAGATGCTGAAAGCACTTAACCTTGCTCAAGGAAAATGAGGCTTGGCAGCAGCAGCGTGGGGTGGCTGTGCTCCAGGTGCCCCTGCTGTGTGGTGTCAGGCACAGACAGCCTGCCCAGCTGGGTGCTGTGCACATCCTCGCCCAGCAGCTGGCCAGCAGCGAGCAGGAGAGCAGCAGGTGATGGGAAATGCTGTGCCCGTTTCTGCACGCTTCTTGAGAAAGCTCTTGCTGTGCTTTCTCCTGAGCAGCTTTGTCCAAGCTGGAGTGAGAAGAAGGAACAGGGAGCACCCAGTGCCCAGTCCTGCTCCCGGTGCACGGCACTTCTCTGCTGCGTTCTGCCAGCCCAGTGGCCCTCCAGTTATTGGTGGGCAGCCTCTGCCTGCCAAGGGGAAGGTTTGAAAGAAATCCAAATTGCCCCTTTGTAAGAGGCACTGGTACAGCGATGTGCACAAAGGCCCTTGATCAAATCATCTGCTGTTTGCTGTTATTGCCACGTGAGTGCTGCTGCTGTGCTCCTTGGGCAGACAGGTAAATGCTGCCCAGCTGCTGTCAGATTATTAATGCATTATTTCTGAAAATAGAGAGAGGTGTGCAGATGCTCAGGGCTTAAGACAGGCAGCAAAAATGGCCTTTTTGTCATGTTGGCTTTTTTTTTTTTTTTTTTTTTTTTTTTTT
>NW_024884855.1:6767663-6814724 GCF_019232065.1 Centrocercus urophasianus | reverse complement strand
TTTTTTTTTTTTTTTTTTTTTTTTTTTTTTTTTTTTTTTTGCCCTTTAGTAGAGCTTTAGTTCGTACACCTGGGTGGCTGTCAGCTAGGATTTAACTGGGGAATGTTGCAGGGCAAACACTGTTGGTTCTGCATGGGGAATCAGGCTGCTTACAGCAGCCTAATCCTGAAGGAGCTTTCAATAGAGAGACAGCAAACTATTCCAGCAAGTAGCAGTGCCCTGCCTGCAGCAGGACTGGCTGGGGATGGGGGCTTCACTGCGAGCTGCTGCAAAGCTCAAGCTGAGCTTTCCTCTGCGCTGTTGCTAACAGCCATGGCATGAATCCAGAGCGACCTGTAGTTATATCAAACACTGATAGGATCTAGGTTGTAATAATTTTAGCTATGCTTTTTTTAGTCTGCGGAGCAATCTGGTAGCTGTCATTCCTTTGACAAATACTAATTCCCAATTAAATCTTGCAGAAAGAATGAGTTTAAATTATTGCAGTTGTTTAAGCCTCACAGAGGGTTCTTCATTACAGTGGGCCACGTGGCTGCTGCTGAGCTGGAAAGGGAAGAGGTCCTCTCCCCATGGTGGCACTGGTGGTGACATCCCTGCCCCAATCTGCACTGGCTGCAAGGCAGTGTGCTGAGCTGGGAGCACACGAGCAGCAGAGTCAGCCAGGAGCAGTTCTGTTTGATCTGGTGGTGTGTGAAGCTCCCAAGGAATGTGTGTGCTTAACCTTGCAAAGCCAAAAGGCACAAGCCCTCTATCCAGGAGAGGGAGAGCAGCTCTAATTGCATGTTGATGGGGCATGTTAAGTGAAGGGATGTAATTGCTCCTTACAGTGCAGACCAACGTTGTCAGTATAATTGCTGGGGCTGAGGTTGTGGGGTTGTTTTATGTTGCACTCTACTGAAGTCATGGCCAGGCACTTGTGCTTTTGATGTCTGAAGATGTGGTACAGTGGTCTGTTTTGCTCATCAGTTCCGCAGCACTGGGAGCTGAGGACGGTGGTGTTTATACCACTTACTTCTCCAATTAAGTCCAACTGTGTGCAGCACTGAGCTCTGGGGTGCTGAGATTGCAGCCATGTGCTGGGCTCAGGCTCTCCTGCCCTGCAGCTTTGGTTTTGACATGGTTTTTGCATTAATGCTGTTGAAGCCCTTATCAACACCGTGGTACTGAAGCATGCTGCTCTTCATTACAAGCTCTGGCGCTCCAGTGCTCTGCTTGTAGCAGGCAGAGCTCGCGTGCCCGTTCAAGCTGAAGTTCTTTGAAATATGGCAAGGTCTCCAGGAGCTGAAATCAGGCATGTATAATGTAATGCAGTTGGCAAACCTAATTATAGCTGGAGCTATTAGTAGAATGCATGATTATTTAAATTGTAGACAAAATAATCATTAAAATGACCTTCTTTGCATTATCCTGCTAAAGGTCACCCAATCACAATGCATTAATAAATATCAGAGTTGCTCCAGGAATAAAGAAGACCAGCGCAGTTTCATTCTGATTTTGCATTTTATTTTGCCAGCTCTTGTAGCTTTGGGAAAGGGTTTCTGTGACAGTGCTGTGTGCCTGTGCTCACTGCTGATTGAAGCAGCTTTGTCTTTGTCTTGGGCTCCTCCATTCCTGAAAATCTCCACAATTGTTTGTACTGCAGAAAGGGTTGATGCTGCTTGCTTTTAGAGGAGAGAAGCTTCATGGGAACGTGAGAGCTGTGGGACCCACAGGTGTTTTAGCAGCAGAAGCTGTACCAATAGCATCAGTGCATGCACAGTGCCCTGCTCACACCCCATTGCCGGGTGCCACGCTGCAGCTCACAGCAGGGTGCAGGGACTCCCCCAGGTGTGTCACCCCCCCGCCCTCAGTGCACAGCTGTCGGCAGCACCCTGCCCCTCCGGCAGCCCTGTTCTGCTCCAGCCCCATGCTCTTCCAGCCTCTCTGCAGCTCACTGCTTGCTTTTCTCTTGCTAATTAACTTCTCCATCTCCCGGCGGGTGCCATCTGCCCCTCGTGTGAGGGCACATGCAACTCCGGCAGGTGCAGACGGCCCGTGACAGCTCCTGCGGGATGAAGATGTATCCACACTGCTCCCTCCCAGCACCTTCTGCTGCTTCCCTGGCTCTGCAGAGCCGAGCTCGCCCGTCTGCCATCCGCACATGGCTCCAGCCCTGCAGTTTGAGCAGCTCTGCTCTGAGCTGCCGAGGAACGCTGCCTCGGGCAGGCTCTGCCTGCTGGGTGCCATGGCCGTACCTGGGGGCTCCATGCAGGGTTCTGACCTGAGCAGTGAGAGACTTCTAGGTCACTCATGAGTGCATGGCACCATCCCAACGCGTTGTGCTGAAGCAGGGCTCTGAGGAGCTGGAAATTAATAGTCAAGGTACCAGAATGCCTGGCCCCAAGTCTGTGCCACCTTGTCTGGGTTGGACAGCTCGGCAGGAGAGGTCACAGCCTCTTGCTGACACCCTGGTGACATTTCTCAGTGCTCCCAAGGGAACGCTGTCTGTTCTGTCCTTCAGGGCCTGCTCTGCTCTAGTGGGAGGGAAGGAGGAGCAGATTTTCTTTTCTTGGCAAACTTCGTTGTAAGTGTTCTTGCTTGAAGTCTCTCAGCATCTGCATGCGCAGGGATCTCGTCATCTCTGTCTCCATGGTGCAAAAATAGTCTCTCTGTGCAGAGACTTCAGCCCTGCTTGAAAATGATCCCCAGAACACCCAGTTCTGGCATGTTCCGCGGCATGGGGAAGGGGAGGCAGTGCCTCCTGCTCTGTGCACTCAGGGCTCAACTGCACGGCTCTAAGCTGCTCCTCCATCACCCACAGTGCTGTATGGGGCTCAGTCCCAGCTGCTTCCAGGTCCCTGTAACATCCCCAGGGTGGCAACTGAAGAGGAGCCCCCGGCACCTGGAGATGAGCTTGGTTTGCTCTGAGCAGGGGCGTGGGAAGCTGTTGTGAATGTGCCCGCAGGTCCCTGTGTGCTGCGTGCTTGTGTTTTCCACCTCTGACTTCTTTGAAACTCCCACTTCCAGAGGGAATTTAAAACCATTTGCATGAGGTGGAAGCTGCCTCACTTTGCAATGAGCTTGTGTCTTATTTTATGAATGACTAAAGCTTTTGGTTGCCTAAACAGGAATGTCTCTTTCCAGAAGGGAACACAGGAACTGCAGCACTTGGGGGCGGCTTCCTGCCCATGCAACACTTCAGGGCTCAGTGGCACACGGCTCCTGCTGTATTCACACTATTACCCACACTGGGCACCCTGCAGGGCACAGACAGGGGCAGCCTGAGGCCCCGTTACCACAGCTCAGCTCTGTGCTGGCTCAGAGCTTTGGGGATGCAGAAGGTTTCTGCCTGTGGGCTGTTCCCCATCAGCGTGTGGAAACTTTCGGGTGCACTGTGCCCATATCTCTGTGGGTCCCTGTTCCACGCTGCGCTGTGGGAGCACCCGGTGCTCTGTGCCAACAGGAGGTTCAGTTGGGGCAGCACGTGGGATGCTTCCAGCTCCCAGTACAATGGGTTTGCTGGAGCATGTACCTATTCCATTGCACTTAGCGGGTGGAATTAAATGCAGCTCAATTACCAGTCCATCCTTCTGGTATCGCTCAAGTTATCTGCGACACTGAGAAAGAACAGAGAATCTCAGTGGTTAGTGCAGCTAAAAGCTTCAGTACCTGGAGTGCTTGGACAATTCATTTAAGGGAGGGTGCTGTATAGCCGTGCCACAGCTCTGTTCTGCCTCCACTCTTTATTTATTTACATACCTTGCAGTGCCCTGCCGAGCTCTGTCCTGGTGCCTGGGCACCTCTCCAGGCTGTCAGCTCAAATGGCGGAGCTGGGAGCCGTGCCTCATCCCAAGCCCCAAGCAATTAACCTGAGATGGAATTAAGCCGGGCAGTGCCTGCCATGGCCTCACCCTGCATCCAACCTCAGGAGGGAGATTTCTGAGCTTGGTGCCTTTGGAGTAGGGGGGGCTCGCTGACCCGCAAAGCAGTGGGGCTCTCACAGAGATGGTCGCTAGGAAGTCCTAATACAGACAGAAATCAGGGCACTGTGGTGTGCACTCCTGACTGATTTTTGGAGCAGGTTTATAATCTTCATCTTTTATTTCCCTCCTAGGATCCCCGAAGCAAACACAAGTTTAAAATCCACACATACTCCAGCCCCACCTTCTGCGACCACTGTGGCTCGTTGCTGTATGGCCTCATCCACCAGGGGATGAAATGTGACAGTAAGTAGTGGTGCAGCGGGGACAGAACAGGAGAGGGGGGTCAGCACCCCCGGAGGGGGGACAACATGAGTCTGTAGGGTGCAGGGAGCTGGGGGAGCTGAACAGGGAGGAGATGGCGTGAAAGGAGAGGGAGGAGGGTAGGAGAGAGACTGGTTATTTTCCGAGTCAGTCTTGTGCAGTCCTATTTAAAATGACTGTGAACATACAGCGTCTGCTTACGCCGTCTGCGGGGAGCAGCACACCCCGGTGCTTACCATGTGCTGGCATCCTCATAAATATAGAAGCTTACTGTCTGTTATGGGAACAGCATATTCATTATCACCTTTAAAATGTTACCAAGTAGAAAGGGATTGGTTTAAATGATCTGTATATGGGTAAAGCTGTGGGGGTATTTGGTGCCCTTTTTGTATTCCTGGTGAATCCAGCTGAATTGCCAGTGCTGCACTGCGGTGGGGTGGAAGAGAAATAGAATCACAGAATTGTTTGCATTTCAAGGGACTCTAAAAGGCCATCTGATCCCACTGCCCTGCCTTGAACAGAGACATCCACAGCTCCATCCGGTGCTCAAAGCCCCATCCACAGTCTGCAGAGCTGCGGCACCACCACCTCTCTGGGCACCCCAGGGAATGGGAATGATGACTAAGAGCCCTGCAGCCCGTGTAGGCATGAGAAGGAGGAGGGGGGACATGCCTGCACAGCACCCACAGCCTCAAGACTGGTTGGGTTTGGGGTCTGTTTGCTATGAACCCACCCCGGAAGGGGGGGCCAAGAAATCTCTCTTCTCTCCCGCAGCCTGCATGATGAACGTGCACAAGCGCTGCGTGATGAACGTCCCCAGCCTGTGTGGGACCGACCACACCGAGCGCCGGGGCAGGATATACATCAGGGCCGACATCGAGAAGGACGTGCTGACTGTCGTGGGTACGTGTGGCACGGGGGTGAGGCCAGGTGGAGGGCGGGAAGTCCCTCCGATCAGCACCGTGAAAATGCGCTGCTTGGTTCGTGCTGTCCATGAGATACGAACGCCTCTTTCCCGTCATCTCTCGGTGCCGTTCGCACAGCGGCCCCCAGCGCCCCAATCCCGGTGCGCCGCTCCCGGTGCTCAGCGCGGCGCTCCGCTGCCCTCTGCCGGGCTCTGTGTCCCCCAGCCGCAGCTTTGTGACAGAGGGCTGTCCCTTCTCAAAGGGCTTTGGCCACCAATATTTCGCAGAGTTAGGGAAGTATTAAGGTTGGAAATTACCTTTAAGGTCGCCAAATCCAACCACGACCCATCCCACCGTGCCCACTAACCATATCCCTCAGTGCCACATCTCTACCGTTCTTGTGACAGTGATCCCAGCACCACCCTGAGGAGCAGTGCCAGTGCCTGACAGCTCTTTTGGAGAAGAAATGTTTCCTAATATACAATCTGAGCCACCAGACACAGGGAGGGCTGACCCAACCCAATGTCACACCTGGGCTGGGGCGGATGGACGCTCAGAACTCACAGCCCCACAAGCACAGAAGCTCCTGGCATGGGTTGCCATTCTCATGATGCTGGAGGCAGGGCAGAAACTCCCTCAGCCTCTTCTGTGCAGCTGGAATTTCTTTTCTTCAGTTAGATTTGAAAGACGGTTTTATTTCTGGCCCATTATGGAGGTGTTGGTGAAAACATGTCATCTGTTGGCTTTTCCAGAAAGGCAGGGAAATGTACTGTGCTCCCCAGCTCTGCTGCATGGGTAATGAAGGAGTGGGAGCACTTTGAGAGAGGAGAGACTCTGTGCACTCCCTGCTAAGCTCCTTCATCTCCGCCCAGGCAGGTGAGGCCTTGGGCTTCTTGGTCCTAAATTTGAAGGGGAGGTGGAAATGTCTGCTCAGACCCAAGCAAATACATCCCTGGTCTTTGGGAGCCGCCAGGAGCCCTGCTGGTGCCTGCGTTGAGTCAATTCCAGGGAGTCAGCAGAGATTTCCTTTGCCTCAGTGACTGTTTGCTTAAAGAAGAAACAAGCTTCAGATAATAGCTGGGTTTGTGCTGTGTTTTTGGCAAGGAGAGGGCAGATCCTGCAAAAGTGGGAGCGAGCTGAGCATGGTGCCTCTGGGGGCACACAAGTGTGGCTGGAGGCAGTCTCCCCAAACCCATTGCTTTCCTCAGCAATAAATCTAAAGCCCCCCCTGCTGCCAACCTCAGAGATTCACCGCCTTTCCCAATCCCACATGTTCTCCCTGCTGCCAGCTCTGTCAGCTCAGTGCAGAGCACCAAAGGTCCTGCAGCCGAAATGCAACCAGAGAGAGGCAGCAGTGCTGCCCATCATGGCAATGGGCATCAGGGTTATAAAATCATAGAATCATTTGAGTTGCAGGGGACCTCTGAATGCTGCATGGTGCCACTCCCTGCACTGAGCAGGGACACATCGGTGCTCAGAGCCCCATCCAGCCTGACCATGGGTATCTGCAGGGATGGGGCACCTCTCTGGGCACCCTGTGGGCCTTGCTGCCCTTACCATAAACAACCTTTTCCTCATATAGCCTGAATCTCCCCTCTTTTAGTTTGAAACTATTTCCCCTTGTTCCATCACAGCAGATCCTGCTATGCAGTCTGTTCCCTTCTTTTTTACAGCCTTCATTTAGGTACTGAAAGACCACTCACATCTGTGAGAAAGGATGCTGTGCCATGCGGGCATCAGCTATTTTCCAGGAGCTGTGGCTGATGTCTGTGCGCCTTTGGTCCCTGGCTGCAGGGCACGATGCAGGTCCCTCTGCTGGGGCCAGATCCCTGTCCTGGCAGCTGTGCAGAGCCCATGTCCAGATGCAGTGCCGCTGTGGCACGGAGCATTGCAAATGGAGTAGGAAACAAAGGTCTCTGGTGCGTGCAGCTGGGCAGCAGCGAGTGCCTGCAGGTGGCAGCATGGGCACGCGCCGGAGCTGAGGAGCGCCGTGCTGCTTTTGCATCAATTTAAACTTACAGGGCTTTGAGGAAATATTTTGGTATTTGGTGTTTTTATTTTCTCCCTGCTTTCTCAGCTTCTTTTTCTTTGTAACGATATGTTTTCCCTCCAACTGGGAGAACGAATTTTTTTGGTTAAATAGCACGTGTTGTTTAACCTGAAGGACTTTGGTCACCGGGTGTCCCGTAACTTTGCATCTGCACGAGGTGCTCACAGTCTGCACCTCACCAAGTGAGAAGCACTGAGGAAGGCAGCGTGCTGGAGCAGCCACTACTGTGAGGTGCAGGTAACCACAAACCTCAGCACAGCGTGGGAAAGGAGTGGGCACTCTGCAGCAATTCAGGGCCCGGGTTTGGACATTGCTGTGATAGCCTGGAGCCAAGCTCTTGCTTTGCTGCCTGGCAGCACTCAGCATGGCACGCTCCCGTTCCCAGACTGTTCAATGGTGACATGAGAAAAATCCCTATTTCAGGCTGCAGAGCTGACTCTCCTCATTAGAATCTCAGTTTTAATTGCTTGTTTGTGTTCACAGAGCAGCTCCCTTACAGCTGCTTACTTTGGATGTCAATGAGTAATGGGCGCACCCAGGAGGGTTCAAAGCACTGTGAGTGCCATTGTCTGCTGTGCAGGGATGTTGCTGAAAGTGCAGGAATCTATTGATGCTTCTGGAGTTTAAAAGTGCCTGGCTTTGTCTACCACACGGGTACCCAACCTTTTGGCTTTCCTGGGCCACACTGAGTGAAGAGCAATTGTCTTGGACCACATGTAAGAAACATAGGTCACTCTGAAAGCAATGCCTCCTATTTATTTTCATGAAAACCAGAACAGGTACAAGGAGCACAATGTCACTATTGGATAGAGTAGTTTCTCAGCCCAAAAGCGCTGTTTTGCAATGTAGTCAACACCATTAGCTGTGCATTTTTGCCAGTGATCAACAAGAGCTGCGTGCCAGCAGAAGTGCCCCGTGTCACCACTGCTGAAATGTACCACCAGCACCTCTCTGTGCCACAGCCACTCTTTGGTCTCCATCAATGGTCACCAAGTGTCCATGTATATCAGTGGGCACTATTTTTTCTGCGTGGAGGAATTCAGTTCCACCACGTTGCTTCATCCACACCTCCATGTTGGATGTCATTGTGTCAGAGTGCCCCTCTGCTGCTGTCTGTCACACAGCAACAACATGTAATGGGACATTGGTGGGAAGGTTCAACTTCTGCTGCCATCCCACTGGCAGCTGCCTCTGCTGTCATGGGCCAACATAATAGAATAGGAGGCATTACTTTTGGAGCAGCCCATGTATGTAATATAGTTAATGCATATAAATGCATATTAATGCATAAAAGAGAGCAACAAAACCATAAAACTGGTGGGATATTTCACCTGGTTCAATGAAAGTAGCTGCAGTTCCTAGCGAGTTCTGAAGGGGTTGGGCAGAACCCAGCCTGTGTTCTCTTCTGGGCTTTTATATCTATCTTCTTAGCAGGAAAAGACTGCTGGATAAAGTAGGAAATTGTAGCAAATTAAAACATCATCAAGGCTGTGCACATTTTTGCTTTCGTAATGGAAGCGCTTTCCAATGCGGATTCAAACTGTAGTATGAAAAGGCACAGATATTTGATTCTGGAAAGCAGAGGAGCAGAGAACCTGCAGCCATCACCGGCTGTGCTGAGCCTAGGAACCCAGCTCGGGCTTCTTGAACTTTCTAGTTCTCTTTCACTGAATTGTTGATTTCTGCTTGAAAAATCAGACAGTGATTTAACGTCAAGCAGAAGCATTTTGATTTTTTTTTAATGGAAAGATATTATTATTCCCATTAACAGAATGTCTAGGTCTGCATGCTGAGATCGTAACACGGGGTAATCAAATCTCATGCTTCAGGGTGTCAACTGATTGACTCTGAGGGTCAGGAGGTATTTTATTTTCTGTGCTGTGAAGAGCTGAGCGATGGCCTGATACATTCCTCGAGAGTGCCCTGGTGCCACAGCTGCCTGGATAGCTGCAGGTTGCTATAGGTTGATCCCAGAGCCTTGATGTGGCACAGGGCCATGTCCCCATGCTGGGATGTGTGGCCATGAACTGGTCCTGCTCGTGCTTCTGGTGCCCAGACCAAGGAGGCTCATCACACAGTGGTTTGGCAGGATCCCATGTGGGACAATGACACTCTCTTAGCTTTTGGGAATTTTTACCGTTTGAATATTGAAAATAATCATTTTTTTCCTCCCCAGTAAGAGATGCTAAAAACCTAGTTCCCATGGATCCCAATGGCTTGTCAGACCCCTACGTGAAGCTTAAACTAATCCCTGACCCCAAAAACGAAAGCAAACAGAAGACCAAAACCATAAAGTGCTCCCTGAACCCTGAGTGGAACGAGACGTTCAGATTGTGAGTACAATGTGCTTGAATTTGTAAACTAATTTTTCTTGCCCTCTAAGAATTAATGTGATTGCATTTGCTCCGATTTAATCATTTGGAGATATTAAGCTGATTTGGCTGAGAAATGATTCCTTTCACCCCATACGCATGGCTGGGAGGCACTCCATGCTGTTCCCAACTGCTTTCCAGAGGTGGAAGGTTGCAGCCATGCTGTCCCCAATCACACGTCTCACCTCTTCTCTTCACTCTGCTGCAGCCAGCTGAAGGAAGCAGACAAGGACAGGCGGTTGTCAGTGGAGATCTGGGACTGGGACCTGACCAGCAGGAACGACTTCATGGGCTCCTTGTCCTTCGGCATCTCCGAGCTGCAGAAGTCTGGAGTTGATGGATGGTGAGCCTGGGGGTGTTTCAGAACAGCAGAGCTCGGGCACAGTGACTTCTCAATGGGAGAGTGGCTCCTGCAGGGACAGCAGTATCCCCAGCCCTTCTGTGGGGTTCTTGCAGCTCCCCTTGGGCAGTAGGACCGTGAGGATGGGCTCTCTCTAAACCAGGAACACTGCATGGTGCTGGCATTGCTGTCCTTGTTACTTTACCGGAGAGGAACACTGGGTTTGCACGATCGCACAGAATGGGTCTGCTCCTTTCCATTCTATCTCCTCCAGTAGGATACATGCCCTCTCATTCACTTTCTATTTTTTTTTCCCCTAGTCACTGATGCCTGAGAGCTATGCTACACTCCACGCTTAGCATGTGAAGTGCAGTAATTGAAAACAGACATTGCATGTAGATTTTGCAAACCCAAATGGCATGGCATTAATTTACTTGGCGTGAGGCTGGGACATCCTCCTGGCTCAGCAGGCGCAGCAGCCCCAGGCTGCGTTCTGCCCTAAAGACTTGGATGGAGACAGAAATTCTGCTGGGGAAAAATAAATGTCCCTCCCTCCTTAATGCACCATCACCTGTGGGTTGTATGTCCTTCAGCTGGAGCCAGTACATCACCTGCTCCCCATGCAGCACAGCGATGGCTTTCCCAGGCTTTTAGAAACCATGTAAGCAGAGATCTAAGCGATTTTCCTTGTCACAGTATTTGGCAAGAATAAGCTCTGAAAGGGGCTCTGATGTATATTTCATATCTAAACAACTGCAGTTAATGGAGAAAACGAGCTCAAAGAAAGAGTCTGTCCCTGTATTATGCAAATGGCGCTTTGTTCATGCGCTGCAGCCGCAGCCTCTGTAGATAACACCCGGCCGATTGCTGCTCCGTTGGGCTGCTGGGGAAGAGGGCTGACAGAGCCAAAGCTTCGCCTGAGGCTGTGTGAAATGCCTCAGATCTGAGCAGAACCTCCATGATTTCTGATAATGGCTGGTTAAAGTCTTCCTTTTCCTGTGAGAGCTCCGGCTGCATGCTGAGGACTGCCAGTGCCAGCCTGTGCCCCGAAGGATGCTCCCTGTCTCATGGGGTGGGCCCTGTTCCCTATGGAATTCAGCCTGTCCCCACACAGTAGGACTCTGCCATAGCCAGGAGGACAGGATCCCCCAGCCTGCCTCATCTGCCTCAAGGAGGTTTGGGGTAGGCTGGCATATTGGAGGTGGCATCAGAGCTCTCTCCTGCTGGGCAGGGGGATGCTGGCCAGCCTCCAGCCCCACTGTGGACCCCAAAACCCCAAAACCAGTCCTGCTCAGGTATGTGTCTGGAAGCTCTGCAGATAGGGGGCCAGGGGGTGCAAGGTTTGGGATCCATCCCACCTTCTCTTGGGGAAGGGTTTCCTGGACAAGGAGGGTCGGCACCCTCCCACCCCCTGCCCTGACCCCCTGGCTGTCTTCTTCCAGGTTCAAGCTGCTGAGCCAGGAGGAGGGGGAGTACTTCAACGTCCCGGTGCCTCCTGAGGGTGAAGAAGGAAACGAGGAACTGAGGCAGAAATTTGAGGTGAATTGAGCTGGGAACTCAGCAGGGTCTGTGGGGCAGGGCAGGACCCAGAGAACCCCTCCTGTTTGCACTGGGGCAGATTCTGAGCAGTGGGGCTGCAGCTCATAGCTCATAGTGTGTGGCTGTGCTGGGATCAGCAAGGTTTGGGTAACAGTGGTCAAGGAGTCAGCGACGTGGGCTGGCCTGCTGTGGGCTGGCCGTGCACACCTGGCATTCAAGAGCCCAAATTTTATTTCCTTCCACCCTCCTGCCATGCCCATGGCTGGTTTGGATCTCTGCAAAGGCCTGACACACGGTGTCACCTCTCAATTCAGGTCTGCAGGCATGGTGAAATCCAGTGCGTTTCTGCGTGTGTGCATGAAATAGAGGTGGAACCTGGTTGGTGCAGCAAGCTCTTTGCAGAGTGTTCCTTGCACTGCTGCGCTGCAGAGCACAAATTAAAGCACAAGGATTTGGATAGAGCAGGGCTGGGAAGAATGGTTCATTCCCATAGTCTTCTCCTGGGATTGACAAGATGGTTTTAATTGCCACGCATTGTGTGAGCTGTCCTTCTCCTGAAGCGTTTCATTCCGATTTGGAGATGCAGTGACCTCTCTGTGCACGTCTGCAGCTCAGCGGGTGGTGGCAGCAATCAGGGGATGAGCGGGGAGAGGGAACAGTCGGTGGTGGAGGAGGAGATGAGAGGAGAATAGTGCTTTGGTGCTTATGTCAATCTGAAAATACCGCAGAGATTATTGCACAGCGCAGCGCTCTGTGTAACGTTTGCTTTGTGCACTGCTAAGTCTGTGCTTGTTCCCGTGTCTCTACCTACAATCTCATGGCTTTTAAGAAAACATTGCTTCCAGTTGCAAGGAAAGCAGCACAGCAACCATCGTTCTTTCACTTGCATTATTTCAGATAGTGGATCTTGGCCATTTTTCAGCAGGACTCATACCTTCCCAGTACCCTGGGAATGCACACAGGAGACCAACCTGGAATGAGCTGCTCACCAAATGAAATGCTCATCATTCCGATGTCAGCATGAGCTCCATACCTGCAGCATGGGACTGGGGATTTGGTTCCTTTTTCTCAATGCTCCTCCTTTCTTCAGTTTCACATATGTCTCATTTATATATAACTTGCCTGAATATCGAAGGAAATAAGGCAGTTCTAATGTAACAGCTGACATACAGCCATATGCTGTGGTTGTCAGCTCTATGAAGCATCCTTGCACTCTGTGGTGTTCCGGCAGTGTTAGGATGGTGTGTTGGGAGCTGTAGATGCTGGATTGGCTGCAGGTCAGGGAATGCAGCATCCAGAGGTGACCTCATGTGGCCATACTTCATCTGCATCCCCTTCTGCATCTTCCCTTGGTGGTTTCGCATTGCAAAGCCCCAGAAAGGCAGCAGTGCCCGGTGCTGGCAGCGCCGCTCCCGCTCTGCCCGCGTTGTGCTGCCCAAAGCCCAGCAGGATGCCTGCAGCACTCACTGCCAGTTCTGCTCGGCCCTTATCAGCTGCTTGCTGGGACAGCTTGATAGATGCGAACGTCAGCTGCTATTGCATAAATTCCGATGTAGTAAATTAGCTATGACAAATGGAGCTGGATAACGAAGGTCAAGCGCTTTTTTTTTTTTTAATTTCTTTTTTTTTTTTTGTGCGCAGTGCTTGACATGCTTCAGCTGTAAGCCTTAGAGGTCTCCAAATTGTGTCCACGTTAGAAGTGCATTAAAACTGGTTTTGAGGGTTTCTTTACTCATTTAGAGACAGGCGTTAAAGATGATCGTATAGAAAAGCGAGGCACCTCACTTCGGGGCAGGGATATGCTCTTCTTTCTGAGTGGGCTCTTGCCTGGAAGACCTTTTCCCTCTTGGCCCAGCTCCATCCCTAGCCTGGCTTTCAGGTGGATCACCATCTCCTGTCAGGCCAGTGTGACTGCTGGAGGGGCAGTCTGGGGTGGCTTAAGCACTGCAGGGTGATGAGATGGACACCCCTCCCTCCCCCTCCTTCTGCCTTTCTGCCCCACTGCTGCAAGGCTGGGGCTGCACACAGGGCAGTGTGCTCCTAGGTGTGATTCAATGGGAATGTAATGATTGCCCTTGAATCTCGTTAAAGCCTTGTCTTCGCAAAGGTTAATTTAGTGTCAAATTTGATGTGACAAGATTGTTTTTTAACCGTGATGGAGTGTTTAGGAAAGGTTTCCCATAACATGATTGTTTGCCTGCTGATAAGTACACGTTTCTTTTAGAGATCGCTTTGGAATATAATAGGATAAGGATTGCTGAAGGCAAAGTTACGTGGCTGTGTTGGCTGCCATGGTGGCCGGGCTGCTCCTGCTCGGCTCTGTGCCTGCGCTCAGCTCCAGCCGCATCCCACAAGCAGCCCACAGCTGGGGCACATGTGGGGCCTCCTCCTTCAGCAGTGGGGTGAAGAGGGAGCATCCCAGGCTCTGTGCTCTTCTGACCGGAATCACGAATCGCTGTGAGCTGGGGGAGATGTGAGAGGTCCCTGCTGCTGGGACAGGGGTGCTACTGGCACACTGCAGAAGTCTGAAGGTAGTAAGTGGGGAAAGCTTTGCATTCCCAGAGCAGTGCCTGCATTTCCTTTTCTGTGTCCAAAACTCATTTTTTTCCCTATCTGAAAGCTGTGTGTACTGCTCCACTTGCAATGCTCGCAGGTCTCAGTCTGTTGAATGCTTTCAGCCTCTTCCTTTCCCTGGGGCACTTGTTTGGAGCTGTGTTAGCAATTATGATATTTGCAAATCCTTGAAGCCATTCCTTTAGTTTTCAGCGCAGGGCTTTTTCAGATGTTTGTAGGTGCTGCAGGTGCCCTTGAATGGGGGATTTTACAGCGAGGAGAACCTTGCAATAACCAATTAGCAGCAGCGGAGGTTAGGAGCTGGCTGGTGAGGCTGCTATCTGGAGGAGCTGCGAGCAGCAGCCAAATTGAACTGCTGGAATCGGGTTAATGGAATTTCATGCTAGACTGAACTCAATGCAAACCTTACACTGTGGCATATTTCTAAAAATTAAAACCGAAGAAATTGTGAGATAGCTTTTACAAATGGTAGTTGAGCAAATGAGATAGCCCCCGGACCAATGAGGAGGTGCCAAGCAACTGATGAGATTCTGTGGTTAAAAAATATGGGGGTTTGTGAGGGCTCCTTAATAAGCAATTGTGATTTAACTGGCTCGTGTGATTGCTGGGGGATGCAGAAGTGCTTTCTATTCTGTCCTTTCAAAATGAATTTGTTGCTTCCTGTGTTCAGCCTGAGCTGGCACAGGAGGGCAGTTCTCTCTGATATCAGATAGTAACCGTGTTGGAGCTCAATAAAAATTCCTGCATTTTACATTAAAATATTTGTATTCATCTGTTCTTCACTCACAAGGTGCAAACAGTGGGCAGCTCTGTGAGGACAAAGCTCAGTGAAGCCCCAGTTTACGCTTTGGGTGGCCCTGACCACGCTATGGGGCAGATTTTGGGGCAGCAGTGGGGGCTCAGAACATGGAGTGCTCCTCATCAATGGTGTGTGGTTTGGGTCTGAGAGCATCCATGGGGATCTGAGGGCAGCATGAAGATCTGAGGACATCTTTGGGGTTCTGAAGGCAGTTCAGTGTTTTTATGACAACCCCTCCATGCCCTTTCCAGTAATTTTTGTCTCTGTCTTTACAGAGGGCCAAGATTGGCACGGGCTCCAAGGCTGTGGATGAGAAGACGACAAACGCCATTTCTAAGTTCGATAACAACGGGAGCAGAGATCGGATGAAGCTCTCGGATTTCAATTTCTTGATGGTTCTGGGGAAAGGAAGCTTTGGGAAGGTGCGGTAGGATGTGTGCATTTGCACACTTTGCACTTAAATGTTTGCAGTGCTGTGGTGTGTGGCTGCAGGCAGGACGGGAGCTCCGTGGGCTGTGCTGAGTCAAGGTCAGCTCTGAAACTGCCAAATTTGGCCACCACAAATGAGACTCTGTGCTCGGGAAGCAGTTTGTCCTCTGCCTTTGAAATTCTTTTATTTGGCCTTTTTTCCCCTTTAATAATTACAAATATACACGAACATTTTAATTAATTTTCCAGACTGGCTCTGAGTGGTAACAGAATTTCATTCTTCCAGTAATTATGTGACTTGGAGCCTTCATTTTTCTTGGGATCTCGCCAACGTTGCCATGATTTCCATGAGAAATCCCAGCCCTTGGGTTGCTGCCGTGAGTTCCATGTGGGCTGGGCAGCTCTGTGCTGCCACGTGCTCCGGGGCCGCGGCACTGCGGTGACAGCCGGGCTGACGTGCTCTGATTAGCAAAGTGCTTTAATTGCAGGGAACACGGCGTGTAAACCTCCTGAGTGGAGGCAGACGGAAGCACGGGGGAAGCAGTGCTAACTCACCTGCACAGAGCAAAGCACCGTGGCACCGCATCCCTCCCCATTCTCCCCTCCCAGTGTGTGCAGCACCCCTGGAGATGAGCAGTGGCACTGCTGGGGCATTGGGTGCTGCTGCTCTGCTCTGTGCTTTGTGTGCTCTCTGCAGATGGGTGAGCAGCAAGCGCTGTGCATACACCTGTGCTTCTCCCAGCTTATCAGTGCAGCTCAGCTGCTTGCAAGCACAGCACAGGGTGCAGCAGCAGCTCTCTTCCCAGGGCTGGTATGTAGGTGCAGAGTGCCCTGTCTTCACAGAGCCAAAATCCTGGCTCTGAGCAACAGCCTTTGCTTTTCTCTCCCGCCCTCCCAGCAAATAATCTTTTAAAGTCTACTGCTTGGCATCTGGAAGCTGTCGTTGTTTTTATTCCCTCTTCTTCCTTCTTTTAATTTGAGAAACATTAACAAACCCTTCAGTCGGCATCATGGCTTATATAAGGGAATGTGTGACAGAAACTGTTCCCTGGAACAGAATGTTATAAATATGCTAATTAGCGCTTATTAAAACCGAATGTTGGGAGATGCAGCCTCAGCCTCACGTGTGCCTGCACTCTGCTGGAGCCGTGCATTGCATTTAGGGCCACCCAAGCACCGTTGGTCCTACAGCCCTGATGCTTCCCCAGGGCCAGCAGAAGGGCAGCAGCAGCAGCTCACTGCCCCTGGGCACCACTGCCAACCCTGAGCACAGTCCTGCTGAAAGGGGGAATTGTTTCAGACTAAAAGAGGGGACGTTTAGATTGGACAGAAAAAAGAAGTTGTTGATGCTAAGGGCAATGAGGAATGGCACAAGGTGCCCAGAGAGGTGGCAGTGCCCCATCCCTGCACGCACCCATGGTCAGATTGGACGGGGCTCTGAGCACTGATGGAGCTGTGGGTGTCCCTGCTCAGTGCAGGGAGTGGGACCAGATGGCCTTTAGAGGTCCCTTCCAACTGAAGCCGATCTGTGATGCTATGATTCAATGATTCTGTGGCTGCTACGTCCTACTTTCATCACTGCTCTGCCATGACCATGCAGGGTGAGCAATAGCCACACATTGGCCTCCCTTCCTTTGCACTCAGCATCAGAACATCTCCAATTATTACGCTGGAGCATTCCCAAACAAATGCTATGTATTACAGGAATAAGTCAAGTGCAATATTAGCTGTTTGTGCAGGAGTGCTGTGGGATGAAGGCTCAGCTCAGGTCTTGTTGCACTCTGGAAGATGGGACCGACCCCTGGGCACGTGGCTCCCATGGGTGTCCCTGTCCTCAGGGCTGCAAGTGGTGCCAGCACTGCCCCCAGCTTGGCACGGGGATGGGAGCTGTTCCCGGCTGAGGAACACGGCGCTTGGCACAGCTCGCCCTGGGTTTGCTTTGCTGTAATATAAATAGAGAGGAGTTGAATTCTGAGGCTTGCTCATATTTTTGCAGCTAATCAATCTGTCGTGCTATCAAGCTGTCAGTTGTTTCTGGGATTTTAGGGTGTTTTTTTTCTGATAATTTTGCCTCTACAGTTATGGTTTAGAGTGTGATGGGAGACAGTTTTCCTGTCCCATGAACATCTTCCATCTGTGAGATGCTGTCCCCAGTGTGGGATGTGGCTGAGGGCCAGCAGCTGGCACGTGTAGGCACAGCAGGGGCCGGGACTTGGCTCTGTCTCACAATGGTGCTCCAGCTCTTAGGCATCTGCATCAGTGAGCTTTCTTTGCGTTCCTGCTGCTCTGCAAACCAGCATGTCCTGCACAGCACTGCTCGAGGCACTGGGTGAATGCACTTGTCCTAATCTTCTTGATTTGCAATGCAATGGGTACAAATCTGTGCTGTCACTAGCAGTGTTGCTGAAGCCTGCTCATCAGCGGCTGTTCTTCTTTTGAGACTTCAGCTGTATCTGTGCTTCAGTCACCATAGGAACTGTGATGCCAGCACACTGAAGCCAGCCCAGTACAGCTCAGTGCAGGCTGCCTTGTGCATCTCCATGCGGGCTGCCTTGGGCAGTTTGGTGCAGGCTGGTAGCCCCTGCAGGTCCTGCTGCCCCTCTGCTGCTTGGAAACAGTCCCAGCCTGCTGCTGCTCAGGCAGGCTTTGTGCACGGTGTTCAGGTGTGGAAGTTATTCTCTCTCTGGGCAGTCTCTTCTGCATGCATGTGCAAACTTGTAGGGGTGACAGCATCCTGGGCAATACCAGTCTTGACTTACCCCTCTGGAGCTGCTCACTGTGCCAGCCCAGATGTGCAGAAGCAATGCAGTAATGTGGTGCTCTTCATCCCTTCTGCACACACGCTTGTATGTGCTCACACTCGGGCTGCCGGGTGCCTCTGAGCAGCATGCAGCACAGCTGAGTGCTGCCAGCTGCACAGAAGCCCTTTTGCCCTTCCCTTGTCAGGGCTGGGTCAGCTGGAACACCACTCTCATTGGAACATGACACATGAAACATTCACAGCCCTGTAAGGCCGCCAGCAGTTCTTCGCATCAACAGTGTGCTGGCAGCCTCTGCCCTGGGTTGGGAGCATGTGGGAATGTCAAGCTGTCACCCAGTGCCACACACTGCCATTTCCTGCTTCAAGCCTGTTCTCCAGCAGCTGCTTTTGGCCATACATCTGATCTTTTCTACCTCCAGGGAAATTTCCTGGTGTACTTGTCCCCAAACACAGCCCATTACCAACAACAACATGCTCTCTTCCCTGACAGTCTCCAAGCAAAATGTCTGGGAAAGCAGCAGGATGCCTCCCAGCCCTGCTGCGCTCTGCAGTTCCTGTACTCCTCCTATGGGCCCCCCACAGGTCCATCCCTGCTGGCAACAGACACTGGGTTCAGAGTCCTAGTTTTATTTTTCTTGGAAAGGATTATGGATTTCGAGGTACATCCATGTGCTGACAGCACTGTGTGGGATCCTCTTATGGACACATAATGCTTCATTTTCTCTTAAAGTTCTCTTGGAGGGGCTGCTTCCCTTCTTTGCCAGCTTTGAACTGCCTCTGTCAGGTAAAAATCAGCCCCACTTTGTGACAATGTGCACAGCGTCGTGCAGGTCTCAACTGCATATTAGCTTGTGAAGCTAACAGGAGGAAAAGAACTGGAGGGTTCTGTTTGCCTGGACCTGCAGAGGGGGCACCCCTATGTCCCCAGCAGGGGATGGGCCTGGAGGTGTGCTCAGTGCAAAGGACTCAGCTGCTGTGAAGCACCACAGGGCTGAGGGCAGGAGAAATGGAGTGCTGCTGTGGTCCTGGCCCCTGTGCCTTGCTGGGTGCAGCACAGCATCACTCCGTTCTGCAGAATCTCCACTTCCTTTAAGCATCAGTGAGAACATAAATCCGATCTTGAAGCACTGCTGTCAGCCTGCTTTGAGTGCTGCCAACGGATGGCAGCCGCGTGTGTTCGTTGCAATCCTATGCCCCCCCGCCGATGGAAATGTAAATGTCAGTGGCTTTTCCAAAGCACTTGGCGCTGAGCAGCCCTGATGCCTTCCTCAGCTCATGACAAGCAGTGTGGTGAGGACACCCACCTGGCACTGAGCCGGAGCCAAGTGCGTGCACCAAGCCAAGGAGCAGCCGCATGCATTTGGAGAGCACTGCTCTGTGGGGCTGCAGCTCAGCTCTGGGAAGTGGGCAGCAGTGGGACTCTCAGTGCCATGCCTCTGTGCCATGCCAGGACCCACAGCACGTCCCATTCCTTGCGGTAAATGAAAACCACAGATAGGTGAAAGCAGTGTAAAATGTGAGGTTGAACAGATTCTTGGCTGGGCGGTGGGCTGGCTCACAGGAAGGTTGTGAGCACTGTGCAGGGTATGCGCGAGGCAGGGGAAGCTCGCTGGGTTTGGATGCCATTGGCTTACAGTAATTCTTTCTGCTGCACATTTCTACCATTCCGTGATCTGCTGGGCTCTGTGCTCATGCTCTGGGTGCATTCCGCTGGCACTGAGGGTGCTCTCCCCACCTGTGGGTGCCAATCCTCATGTGGAGGGCTCAGGGGATTCACCCCAGGGCTGGGCAGTGAGCACGTCAGTGTGTTATTTGTTAGGGTTAAGACTGCTGGATGAAGCTTTCCCAGTGCTTTTGGAAGTACTACTGAGAGCTGTCTGCATTCTTTGGCACCTGAATCTCTTTTCATGATTGTGATAGGAGCTGTGCAATGACAACCAGCCTGTGGGTTTCTGAGTGCTGGCAGTGACAAGCTGGGAATAAGACAGGTACACATTTACCTGCATCTGCTGTCATCTGCCCCACTCAGGTGATGCTGGCTGAGAGGAAGGGCACGGATGAACTCTACGCAGTGAAGATCCTGAAGAAGGACGTGGTCATCCAGGACGACGACGTGGAGTGCACCATGGTTGAGAAGCGTGTGCTGGCACTCTCTGGAAAGCCCCCATTCCTGACCCAGCTCCACTCCTGCTTCCAGACCATGGTGAGTGCTGAAATCTCCTGCATTGTGCTGTGCACATTGGGGTCCCTTGGCATCACCCTTGCTGTGGGCAGAAACCCCTTTTGGAGAGCCAGCATCACCAGGTAGCAGCACTGATGCCTTCCTGGTAACCAGTGCGGCCTGTTGGAGTGGTGACAGTACTGTTCACAAGGATTGCATTTAATCTCAGAAATTTCATTTACCAAACACATTCAGTGTTCTTAAAGGGTGCAGGCTGGCTTTGAAGCAGTCATGGAAATATGGCAAGGAAGAGGAAGCTGTTTCACACAGCATCTCCGTGGCATCTGAACTGAAGTCAGTGCCGGGTTGCTCCTGGCAGACCCATAGAAACTTTGTGGCAATTATGCCTGTAATGTAACCAAAATGTGCAGTGGGGTGTATTACCAAATACTGCACAGAGCACTTGGGTTTCTGGGACCACTACCCAGAGCATCCCTCCCAGCCTGGGCTGCACAGTTAAGAGCGGGACAGGGGGACTAATTGAAGGATTAATTAAAGGAAGGGCTAATTAGAGGAAGGAAGACGTTGGAAGGAGCCCCAGGAAAGGACATGTGCCAGCTCCCTGCAGGTCTTGGGGTGCTCTATGCTGCTACTAGGTGATGCTCCAGTCCCACAGAGCTATCTCCCTCCCACAGCCACAGCCAGCACCAGTCCACATGACCCTGTCCTAGACGTGGGCTGGCCACCATCTGCCTGCTCGGTTCAGGGTGTTTTTTTCCTGAAGCAGCAGCATTGCCTTCACCACCCAAATGAGGAAAGCTCTAACGCTGCTTTTAGAGCTCAGCTGGCTGTTTCAAGAGATCATCCTTTTAATATCCTCCCTTCTTGAAGCTGACGATATGTTTAGGAAGCAGCTGCAGACATCACAGCCCGCTCTGCCTTGCTCTGGGGGTCACCCTGTAGCAGTGTGGCTGCTCCCACCCTCAGCCCCAGATGCTGCTGTGTTGGGGTTGGCATACACAGAGTGCAATGTGTAGAAATTCCCCATCATCTGACAAAGCTGAAATTGCTTTTCTATCCCATCAGTGCCACGTGTTGTACACAGCCCCTTCAGTGCTGTACAGAACTGTCACTGCTGCTCTGCGTGTGGCCAAAGCAGTGGGCAATTGAAGGAGTTACTATACAACAGTTGTTATGATAATGATCACGTTTGCATATCTTCTAGCTCCATGTCCTCAGTGTCCTAAATGCACGGCAAGGGTTGTTTAGGAAGGAAATGAAAAATGGGAATTATTATGTATTATGATGTAATACTGCAAATATGAAGCTGTGCCTTTGCCCAAAGCTGTCGCTTTTCCCTCTACTCCAAAACATTCTGAGCCTATCAGGGGAAGCTGCCATGTCCAGGCCACTGCATTGGGCAATCTTGTCATCTTCTTCACGGCCATTCCCATTTAACTGTGAAAGATCCAAGGGAAGTAGCATCCCGGTGTGACCACCACAGCTCCTGAGCTCCGCACTGCTAGTGCTGTGCTGGCACTCTCTGCAAGATGCTGTGAGATGGGATGCAGCCACCCTCAGTTTTTTAATCTGCACTTCTGAGATTTGTGGAAATACTCAGGTCTTGTTTCTTACTGTGCTTTGCTTATGGCCCACACTTGTCACATTTCTCACAGTGTTGAAGGACTGGGCTTCCATCCAGCAGGAGTGCTGTTAGCAGGGAGCACAGGAGCCATGCAGCTGCTCAGAGCTGTGCCTTGCACTGGGACAGCAGGTTGCAAGGAAGGCACTTTAATAAAAAAATGGGAAATTCTCAAACCTGTATCTATGTGGCTGCTGCTGTATCTGCCTGCAAAGAAGTGTGACGATCAAGTCTGGAGCATCGGGCAAGAATGGCTGCAGCTCTGTGTGCACACGAGCTCCACCTGCACTCCATAGGGAGGGCAGCTGGGATGATTGTACTGCTGTGAAAAATTGGAGCTGTCATTTGCCTCGGCCAATGTTTGTGACCTCTGCAGGTTCCCTACTCTAATAGTTCTGCTGCTAATTGTTTGCTTTTTCCTCTAGGATCGCTTGTACTTTGTGATGGAATATGTGAACGGTGGGGACCTGATGTACCAGATCCAACAGGTTGGGAGGTTTAAGGAGCCACACGCTGTGTAAGTTCAGTGCCCAGGTGTGGTGCCTTCGGGGTGGGTATTTTTGTGCTCGTGTCATATCCCTGTAGCATAGTCCAAGGCTTCTGTGATGCACATCCTAAGCACAACATGAGGGGAAATAAAGGGCAGCAGGAATGGAAGTGGTGAGGTGATTCCTTTTCTGTTGCTGAGGGTGCTGTGCCTGCAGCTCTTCTGTAGGACATGTGGCAGTGAGCAGAGCCCAGGTGGGTTTAACCAGTGCAGTCCTTAGAGCACCCTGCAGCTCCAGCACAGCAGCCTTTAGGTATTCTCTAAAGGAAGCAGTGGCTCCTGTTATCTCCTGTGACGACAGATAACTTTTCAAGCTGCATTGCCAGCACTCAGTAACAAACAGCTATAGATCCCAGCTCTCTCTTAATGAGGATCAGTGTAATGAGGAATGACAGCCCCCTGCCAGCCCCCAGTGACCTGACCACATCCCAGCCCAATATGGTTATGCTGCGTCCCCCATGTGATGCCTGTCTGCTATCTTACTGTAGCGGCTGTCGTTATCCTTTGGCCATGCATGTCCTGTGTGTTTTTTGTGGTGCAATTGGACGTGAAAGGTTTTCTTTTTGATTCATCTCCTTTAATTATCAGTCTTCCTTCTAAATCTTTCATTGCAGATTCTACGCAGCAGAAATAGCCATTGGCCTCTTCTTCCTGCAAAGCAAAGGCATAATTTACCGGTAGGTGAGCAAGTCCTGGGGACATCATGGGCTGCGAGAGCAGGGCTGGCCTCGGGTGTGCCCTGCTCTGTGCCAGAGGGGCTGCAGCCCTGCTCCAAGTGTGTGCCCCAAAGGGAATAGGAGCCACACTGTGCAGCTGGGATCTGACAGGTGCTCAGCTTTGTTCCAGCTTTATAGGACAGAGAGCTCAGCAGAATGGTTCTAATGCTTCTCTCACCTCTATCTCACACATTTATCTCCATACGAAACCAGTGCTGCTGGCAGCAGCAGGGACTGATTCTGAGCTGTGTGCTTTGCTGTAGGGCAGTGGTTTCTTCTTATTAACATTAAAGTAACTGCTTATGAATGGCTTGTTCTGAGACTTGCAGTGCAAGTCTGTCACTTCCAACTCAGACACTGAACTTCTTTTCTGTTCACAATACGATGTGCAGTCCCCAGGGACTGCGAGTGGCTGTTGAGTGGGGGCCATGTCTTGGGGCTGGGTTAAGTACTGGCACTCAATGCCACCGTGCTCCCCTGCCCAGAGCATCCCCAGCACAGGACAGAGCATCCTAATGAGTGTCAGTGTCAAGCAGCACCGCCTGCTCTGCTCTGCAGGAAGAGAACAGCTGCGCTGCTGGGTTGTGCTGCTGAGATTGCTCTGAAGATGAAAGAAGTGGAGCAAAGCTGACACAAGGGATGGTTTTTGCCATCAGCTGTTGCGGAGATTCTGGGTCTGTCAGTCCCCAGTGCCCATCTCCTCCTCCGACCCCAAATGCCGACACGTGTGCAGCTGGCTTTGGCCCATCAAGCACTGTCTAGAAAAAAAAACGTTCTCTTGAAGTCAGCAAGAAGTTGTAAATTAGGCTGTTCCTTTTATGGCTGTTACTTCTATCATGCTCTTACTTAACCAAACCAAGCTGAAGTGTGTCAGCGCTGGTGCTGCCCTTGTAGCCTTAACGCAGCCCTCAGGCAGGGTGCATCCTGCAGGCATCTGCAGCCCTGGAGCCCTCTGAGTACCAGCCCCCTGCACAGAACCAGCATGGCACAGAGCACCTCACTGCATGGTGATGTATGCCTGGTAATGTGCAGATGGTGCCACATGGCTGCTGCAGAACTGCCCTTCAGCCTGGGTGTCCTATCCTGGGCAGTGCTGGGAGTTGAGTCAGGGATCTCCATAGCTGGAGCAGCCTCAGATGTGATCAGCTTTGACAGGGATGGTAGAGCTAACACAAACAATGTGTGGATGGGGAACAGAGGTAGTTGATTTGTATTTTTATGGGGGAGAAAGAACAGGTGATGCGGGGAGTTTTGCTGAGTAGGTGCCTGCTTTGTTGCTGCTGAGCCTTAAGCAGACTTTGATTTTTCATAGGTGCAGCAAAAGCTCTGTGAAGTCTGTCTTGCTGCCATGCGAGAGCACTTTCTGTCATACACTTAAAAGTGATTTGCCCAGTGTGGTGTTCCCATGGGTTAGAAGTAAAATGAAAAAGTAAAATAAGCACTTAGTGCTGCCAGCTCTGGCTTGTCTGCGCTCTGCTTCCAAACGTGATCCTGGGCACGTGGCCACAGGATCAGAGCCGTTGCTGTGCTGCACAGCTACATGTGGGGCTGTCCATATCACTGCTTTGCTCTGATTGCAGAGACCTGAAGCTGGACAACGTGATGCTGGACAGTGAGGGGCACATCAAGATCGCGGACTTCGGCATGTGCAAAGAGAACATTTGGGATGGGGTGACCACCAAGACCTTCTGTGGCACCCCGGACTACATCGCACCCGAGGTGGGGGCAGAAGGCATGGGGTGGGGAGGGGGTGATCCCTGGGACATGGCAGAGTTGGGGTGTGTGATGAGGACAGTCTCCATGTCCACAGCTCAAAAGTGCCTAGAAATGATTGAGTGCTGGGTTACCATGGGACACTTAGCGCAGCACCACGTGGGTGCAGGGTACTGTTGGATCTGTGACATTCAGGCAGGCAGTCATGCCCAGATGCCTTAAACTAAAAGCATCCCTCTGAAATCCTCTCATTCTGCAGAATTTTCAGTAACAAGATTAATATTTATTCATTTAAATAATTGAGAGAAGAGATTCTCCTTGCTAGGACAGTGAGGTGCACCTGTGTGCCGCACCATCCTGCATTCTACTGCAGCCAGAGAGACTTAATTACCAACTCCAATGTGCACTGCATACCTTCATCCCACCAAGATTAATATTGGTGTCCTATCGCCTCTGTTGTTCGCTGTGATTAATATTCTTATAAAACAGGACAAATGGCCACTTCTCTCAGTATTTGGCAGGGCATTATCACTTACACTCTTATTTTCTTCTACTTGCTCTAATTATTTTTTTTTCCCCCCAGAAAAGAGAAACAGAATGAGAAATTGGGATGCAAATCACTACAGTATGCAGGGATCACACTGGAGGCTTCTGTCAGTGGAAGGGAACTTTAAGGGTCTGTAATGACTCCTTTCAGGGCAGCTGGAGTGCAACACAGAGGAGCTTGGAAAGCTCTCGGTGGGGATATCTCTGACCTCAGCAGGGCACAGGCCAGGCTGAGTGAATATTGTTTGGTTTTTTTCCTAATATTTAGTGCGCAGTTGAGGACTGATTTTTTTTTTATTTATTTTTTTAATGCCCACACTCTTTGCCTATGAAATGCCCTGTTTATAATTGCAGTTTCTCACCATTTTGGAGTCTTGGTGAATAACTTGTCCTTTTGACCTAGCCTACAGTGTGAAATCAGTTTGCATTGTGCTAATGGGTTAAAATTGGAAGTGTAATCCCATATTTCTGTTGTTTTCAGATAATTGCTTATCAGCCCTATGGGAAGTCAGTGGACTGGTGGGCATTTGGAGTCCTGCTCTACGAAATGTTGGCTGGCCAGGTAATTGAATTGTAATTGATTCCTATGGGAAGGTGCTAAATTCCATCATGAGAATATGCCGATATGTAATTTCTTTTGTAGCTGGGAAGCAGCGGGGCTCTGCTCTGTGTGGGAGATGGAGCTGTGGTTTGTAGGATGGGAGGTGGAGGACGGATGACAGGGGGATGTGGGCTGCATTCCTGGCTGTGCATTGCAGGAGCAGTGGGACCTCCAGTACATGGACGTGGGCTCCCCAGAGAAGTGTGTGTGTCCCATCCCTGGAGGTGCCTGAGGCCATGGATGGGCCCTGGGCAGCCTGAGCTGGGGGGAGGCAACCAGCCCATGGCAGAGGTGGGGCTGGGAGATCCCTTCCAACACAGCCGTTCTGCGATGTTATGAATGGCACTGAGCCTCTGCTTGTTTTGCCCCAGGCTCCCTTTGAGGGAGAAGATGAAGATGAGCTCTTCCAGTCCATCATGGAACACAACGTGGCCTACCCAAAGTCCATGTCCAAGGAGGCGGTGGCAATCTGCAAAGGGGTAAGGGCTGGAAGCTGCATCTGTAAGGAGCAAACTACTCTGCCTGGCATTGCCAGGCTCAATATTAAGAACAATTACTTTCTGAAAGAGTGGTCAGCACTGACACAGGTTGCCTAGGGGGGTGGTGGAGTCACCATCTCTGGAAATGTTCAGGAACTGTGGAGCCGTGACTCTGAGGGACATGGTCAGTGGGCATGGTGGAGTCTTCCCACAGGACTTGCTGGCTGGCAGCAGGGCAGGGCTGTGCAGCTTTGCACTGATCAAAAATGACATTAATGTGACTTATAGTTTTCCCAAGTTCAGACACAAAGTCTTCATCCTGCAGACACTGACTTTAGGTATGACAGGTTTCTCGCTTGGAGCTGAAGTTCGGCATTGGTGGGCATCTCCCTTACACGAGGGCTGTTGTGTTCTCAGATCTCCTGACCTGCAGTGCCCTGAGCTCTCTGTGCCCCAGGTGTGGGCAGGACGTGCCCTGAGTTCCCTTTACATGAGATGGAGGGCCTCGGTCCTGGTGCTGTGCGCGTGGTTGGTGCTTGGCGCTGAGCCTCATCTCAGCCAGCCAGTGTCAAGCAGGGCTATAAATATGTTTGTGTAGGAATTTAAAAAATGTTAGCTTTTAATAGTTAATACTTAAAACATCTGAGTGTTCTATATCTCAAAATAGTGTTTCTATCTACAAACAAGATGTGAATCTTGTTTTCAGTGCTGCCATGGTATTTCAAAGTCCCTCTCCGGTTTTGCCGGAGTTCAGAGCTGTGCCACGAGCAGGACATCACTTCTCCATGAGAAGGTGCTGCTGGAGGTGTCCTGAGTCCCAGAGAATAAACAGAGCTGCGCAATCATCTCCAGCAGAAAACAGTAAAAACCACACTTGAATTTAGGAACCGCAGCAGTGACCAAAGAGTTACCCCAAACTTCCTCACCCTCTCTCATTTCTCCTGGTGTTGGGGTTGGGGCACGAGGGGACAGCGTGTGGCTGTGCAGGGTGGGAGGATGCTGTGTGATGCTGTGATCATCCTGCAGCGCCTGAGGGAGCAAGCGGAGCTGCAGTGGGGACAGATCGAGCTGTCTGCTTTGCTTTGCGTGGTACCAGTCACAATCTGAATGCTGGAAGGAGACAAGGAGGAACCATGACTGGAACGTCTGCTGTGTGTATCTGCAGAGGCTTTTCTCACTTCTGGAAATGTGAAGCTGCATGGGAAGAAATTCCCAAGCACAGAAAGCTTGGTGCTTTGTAATCCTTGGGTTTGGGCCACGCAGTGGTTCCCTGTGCACAACTACTGCTGTGGGGAAGTGTGCAAATCTTGTGATGTTCTTTGCCAACATCGAAGTATTCATGAACTATTATTGAGCTGGAAACAAAGTATTTGCATTTTCCTCTCAAACACAGCAAAATGCTCCTGAGTTCACTGAAGTGGTGTTGCATGTGTTGATACCTGGTGTTTCTTTTGGAGGGGCAGAATCAGCCTTGTGTCAGCCTAGAGACAAAGCAGCCCTAAGAGCCTCTCTGTGCAGATGTGAAGGGTCCAGTGTTCCCCTGCCATGCTCTCCCATTGCAGAGGAATACTGCTGCTCCTGCAGCTCAATACTGTGCAGGTGCTAGTCACCACTTGCTGTCAGTTCAGGTGTGATATTGTACAGCTCTGAGGTGAAGTGTCTGATGCTGAGAAACTGTGTGTCAGTGTGAACCAAGGAGCAAGTGTTTGTCTGCCCAGCAAGCGGGATGTGGAGCTAACAGGACACAGCTCCCTAGCTGCAGGCAGCACCAATTAGGAGATCAAATGGAGCATTTTCCTTCTCAGCTGTCAGCTCAGGTTTGGTCTGAGGGCTGATGCAGGAGCTGCTGTCCCAGTGGTGCAGGCACTTGGCCTTGCACCGACCCCTGCATGGTAACAGCAGCCAGCTCCCATCACACCCTCTCCCCTTGCAGCTCGCAGAGCAGCGTCTGTGTGCACAGAGCCTTGGCATAGAGAGCAGCCCTTCTCCTTCCCATATGGAGGGTTTCACTGTGTCTGAGCAAAGCAGCCCTTTCCAGGTGCAAAGATTGCTGCAAGCACATGCTCCCTCTGACTGTCGGGAGCAGAGGCGTAGCATGGCATGTTTTGCTGCCTGAGGTGTGTAGGGAGGTGTATTCTGAGCGGCATTCCCACTGCTGGCGCTGCCTGAGCAAAACTCAGTGCCTGCAGAGCCACCCGGGTGTCGCAGTGTCCCTGTGAGCTGTGGCATGCTGTGGGGGAGTGGAAGGCTGAGCCATGGTGCTCAGCACCTGCTGCCTTCGGGAGTTGAAAATCACAGCTGCAGCTGAGCAAAGCCCTTAGGTCTCAGGGACCTTTCCATACCTTAGCCACCACAAACACCATCACAGGTGTCCATCAGCCTCCTTCCTCACCTGCAGGGCCTCAGAGAGTCTCAGGGATGGGGATTAAATCAACTTGTTCCTGTTTAATGCAAGCAAAGCTCAATGATTACCTCATGTAAGCCTGGAGAATCAGTCTGCATGTTTATGGGTCCTATATATCAATAACAGATGGTGCCTTCGTGCTCACATGCGTAAAAGCACAATGGGAAAACAAGGAAATGTAATTTCTGGATGCGTCTATTAAAAATATTGGATTTGTGTGCTACAGTACAGCTCTGCTCAGCTTCACAGCAGGTATATGAAGTAGAAAATCCCGTGTGGTTCATTAATCAGGCTGAGCTGCTCTGCTTGCGGTGTGCATTGGTGGTGCAAGGAGGAAACTGTGGGTTTAACACCAACACTTCCGCTGAAGCAGGCAGTGTTTGTACGAAACCACTTCCAGCCCAGAGCAGCAGATAGGAAATGGAGTTCTGGCTGGCAGCAACCAGTTGGTACCTGAGCATTGGTTGTGCATAGAGCAACTGCAAAGCAGAACAGTGCTGGATGCAGCCCCACTGCCCCACAGAGCCTGTGGGCACAGAGCTGCTCCCCATGCCGCTTCAGGACAAGCATGCAACACCGAAGACTGGAGGACAGACTTCTTTCCATTTTGGCTGAATGCAAACTAAGCCATTTGCAGCGACAGTCAAATTGCTCCATCAGTTTATTAGCACATTCCAGGCTCTCGCATTGTTGTCAGAGCTTTGCTTTAGGAAAACCTTATTGAATCACAGGCGGCTTTTTATGTTCCTGCTCCAGCACAGTGAGGTGGGATCAGATTGAACTGTCAGGATGCTGTCCAGAGCCTGTCGGGGGGAGGATGAGTTGCTTGCATTTCACAGAGCTGACATCAGTGGGTCAGCCATGGACTGAACCTCATTTTCCAGCAGGGTGGCTGTCAGCTCCACTCCTCCTTCCCATTTGTTAGGCGTGCTCTGCACCTTCAGTGCTTTATAAATCTCTGGACTCTCCTTGTGCCTCCTGACACAGCTCCAAAAATGCCCCAGGACATGAATGTTCACACAGCCGCCCTTGGTTCCCACAGCCCCTGTCACTTTTCTTATTGAATAATGTGTGTGCCTTTTTCTCCACGTTGACTCTTTCATTAACAGCATGTCCCCACCTGTGCAGCCCGGGTCTGGAGAAGAGAGATCCCCTGGGGCTGATGGAAGCTTTGGAGGGCAGATTGTTCTCCTGAAATGGATGGTGGCCTTAAACATGAACCATGCTGCAAAACTGAGTTCTCGACACCCAGGCAGCCCTGTTGGAGTGGTGCTGGCAGGGGGTGGCAGCACCACTGTGCAGGCTCCCAGCACAGAGTTACCAATGCCCGCATCCCGGGCACTGCAGCATTGTTGGGGTGTCACCTCCCGCTGCCAGCCCTGGAGACACTTCATGGCACTCCATATGTGACAGCTGCTGCTTTCTCTCCCCGCAGCTCATGACCAAGCACCCTGCCAAGCGGCTGGGCTGCGGCCCGGAGGGGGAGCGCGACATCAAGGAGCACGCCTTCTTCCGCTACATCGACTGGGACAAGCTGGAGCGCAAGGAGATCCAGCCGCCCTTCAAGCCAAAGGCTGTAAGTGCTGCGCTCTGCGCTCCCCCTCCCTCCCACTACACAGTCCCCAGCCCCGCTCATTGTGCCCACATGCACTCGTGTGGGTGCTGCCCGTGCCCCTACAGTGTGCAGGAAGCCCCTGTGCACCCTGAGTCACCCTGAGGTTTGGCACTGCTGTGGTGAGAGCGGCACTCTGCTGCCACTGGGCACTCAGTCTTGCTCTTACAGGGCTAGCAGCACCACGTGCATCACTCGGATTTAATCACAGCGTGCCTCACTGTGCTGTCTCAGGGCTCAGCCTTCCTGTTTTCTCTCTCTAGCTGCACAGATCGCTCTCGTTTTTCCTCTGTCTAAACTTTACCATCCAGCTCTGCAGCGCCGTCTGCCCCCGGTGGCACCACAGCTGTGTTTCCCTCTGCAGCTTCTCTCCCAGGTGAACTCTGGAAGGCCGCAGCCTGGTGTGGGTGTGAGCAGAGCTCGGAGCTGCAGTTCTGCACCATGCTGCTGTGTTGGGTGCGCTCAGCAATGGGGCTGTGTGTGCAGTGAGTGTGCTGCTGCAGGGCAGGGGCTGCCAGCAGGGTCAGCAAAGTGGGAGCATGATTTGTACAGAGCTCAGGATGGGTGAGGCCATCAGTGCTGCACGGGACAGGCAGGAGGTGCAGAGCCCTGTGAGCCTGTTGGTCTGTGCCCTTGCTGGGAACTGAAGCTTTACAGAAAAGAGCAAATCCAGAGTTAACTCTGATTGGCAAGGCTGAGACTGACAGGTATCCCCAGCAATGGAGGTTGGGGCATTGCTGGCTCACTTAATCCACCATGCTAGACCACATCTCAGTGCCTAGAGGTGGTTCCTGTGTTTGACTGAGCAAAGTCAGGGCACTTTGCACATTTTAATGTCACAGATGTGTTTGCAAACTCAGTCCCTGAGTAGTGTTGCCTTTGCACAGAGCTGGGGTACTGCTGACCTCAAAGCCTTCTGCTGCAGTGCCCACAATGCGTGCAGCCTCTCTGCTCTCATCAGGAGAACGTGGAGAGGCACTGACTGCTACCGAAGCACATCAGTGCAGAAGCTGTTGGGCTGTGTGCATACATCATGATGTTCTGGCTTACAGTGGGACCTCGCCTTTGTGCAAACGATCCAGAGCTGAGAGCAGAGGGAGGCTGAGCTGCTACCTCAGGATGCAGGATGCTGGGCATTCCCTGCTCTGCAGAAGCTGCTCCTGAGATCAGCAGCTGCTGTTGGCTCTCAGCTCTGTGCTCCCTCCCTGCCACCTGCCCTTTCCCCACAGTGCTGTTCTCTGCGTGCTGTGACACAGTGTTACTGCTTGTTTGTCTTGTCGCAGCTGAAAACAATTTAATTCTGCCTAAAGTGCTTTCTCACAGTTCTTATGTTTTAAAATATGCAGATTTTGTCCTGTTTTAAATGTCTTATTTCTTTAAAAATCCTTTTGATCACGGCCCGCAGAATGGGGCCCGTAAGCTGCTGCCTGTCATTGCACACGTACTGGCTGCCGGCGGGGGAAATGCAGTGCTGGGTAGCAGGGAGATTAATAGGAAGGTAGCACAGCTGGTTCGGGATTTAGGTAGGATTAAGCCAAGGCAGGTACTGCTGATAGCTGATATTTCAGAGCAATGCATCTGTGCTGCAAAGCGCTGCTCCTTCCGTGCCATCTGAGCACAATCAGAGCAGCACAGAAGGGGAAGTGGGGGATTTGGGTGATGTTGGAATGCGTTTGGGTGGGAAAGGCGCTGCTCAGGGACCTCTGGCTGCTTGTGCAGCACTGAGAATACCCTGCAGTGGGCTCTGCTCCCCCCTCAGAGCTGCTGCACCGTAACCCGCAGCAGGACAGCACACAGCCTGTGCCCTGAGCTGGAAATCAATCCCCAGGAGCTCATGCGCTACTTCGTGCTTTGTGCTTGATTAACCTTTATCACAGAGACGGTAACGAGACAGATCAGGGCCTGAGCTGTCTGTGGTGTGCAGAAACGCTGTAGTTCTGACATGGGGCTGTGCTTGGCTGCTCCTGTGCTGGGCTTGTGCATAACAATTCCATCCCCAGATCCGCAGTTGCCCTGGGAAGTGTGCTTCCACTCGCCTGCTCTCCCCATCTCTCGTTGAGATAATTATTGTTTTTGGAACCTAATTACTCCTTTACTTTTCATAACGCCTGGTGATTTGAGAAGTCTTCTCATGCTGAAAGCACTGAAATCCCATGGCAGAGCACAGCATTGCTCGCAACAGGACAGTGGTTCTAAAAAATGGCTTTTAATCTAATAATTTTAATAGCATAAATTACTATTCCTCTAATTACTTTGAATTAATTGATAGTGAGCTGCCATTTACAGACCTGGATTTGTAAAAGCTTAGGTTCTGAGGGCTCTCTGAGATTCCCCCCTGTCACTCAGCAGTATCCTCAGTGCATTGGGAAGAGTCTTCTTGCTGTTAATGGGGGAGGATGGCAGCAAACCCTACAGCAGGAAACTGCCTCAGCAGCTGCTCCATAACCTTGCTTAAAGCATGCTGAGCTGGGATCATTAACCAATCTCATGCTCCCAAAAATTGCTCCCAGCCTGCATGGGTACAGCCCTGCCCTGTCTCCTCCCAACGCTACTGAATAGGACCCCAAAAAAGGAGAACATCCATAGAGTGGCTGCGATGTGGCAACAGCCCACTCAGCCTTCTTGACTGCATCTCGGGGATCAATGGAGAATATTTTATGGTCCCTTTTGTCTCTATTTGAAATCAAGCTGAAGCTGATAAAATAAAAAGGCTATCTTTGAAACTGACAGGTTTATTTCTGCAGCCAGAAAAAAAAAAAAAAAAAAAAAAGTCATTTGGTGCTGGCTATAAATGTTAGGCAGGACACGTTGAGGATTTATGTAAGATAAATTTCCACCCTCCCCCTTTCTCCATTCAGAGTGGAGTGATGCCTGTACATTAATATAGTGCTAACCGTGGTTTTTCATGACGTGGTGTTGGATAAACGTAAAGATTGACACTGCGTGTCTCTGTCCTTTAAAGAGGAACTTAATTTTAAGAGCTGTATATCAGGGAAATACTTTACTGTGAGAGTGGTGAGGTGCTGGAAAAGGCTGTCCAGAGAGTTTGTGGATGCCCCATCCCTCGAGGTGTTCATGACCAGGTTGGATGGGGCCCTGGGCAGCCTGGGCTGGTATGAAATGTGGAGATTGGTGGCCCTGCATGCGATGGGGGGTTGGAGCTTGATGATCCTTAAGATGCCTTCCAGCCCAACCCGTTCTATGATTCCACAATATGATTCTATGGGGCCGGCGGATGTTGTGTGGTCGGAGTTATGGAGATGCTGCCCCCTGTATCCATGGAACACTACAGCTAGATGCGAATTCGACAGTTTCCCATCCGTGTATTCTTGCTGCATTGCACTGTGGTGGGAATCACCATTTGTCAGTATGTGTATTAAAAGTATATCAGTGCCCTCCATCCCAAAACTGGCAGCACTGCCCAAGGATGCATTTTTGAGTCATCCCAATGGGTTTGATGGTTTGAAGACGCACGTTGCCTTGCAGCACGGGGCTGCCCCACGTCTCCCTCACGTTTCGTAGAGCTCTGTCTTTTCTGCATTGTCAAAGTGCTGCACAGCCTTCAGAGTGCATTGGCAGTTGATATGATCTGCAGGTGAGCTGCTTATTAGCAGGTGAACCCCGTGCTGCCGCGTGTTCCTGCACTGATAACCTCCAGCACTGCAGACTCCGTGCTAATCTCACTCGCACTGTGCTTTATCACAGAGCTGAAGGCTGCTGACAGCATGGCCTAGAAAAGCCCCTGTCGCTTTGTTTCCGATGTGAGCTCCCAGGCTTTGTGCTGCCGGCAACTTCAATTTGAGGAATTTATTTTCTATTTTGATGTTAAGACGATGGCTTTCAGGAAGGCACTGGGCTGATGCTGACTTGTCAGACACCCAAAGCTTTGCAGGGATCCTGCACTGTGTTGGGCTGTGTGTCCTGGAGTGCAGATACACAGAAGCTGTGCTCAGAGCTGAGCCAGAGCTGCACAGGAGTGCACTGGGGACATGGGCATGTGAGGGGGGAGTGCAGTGCAGTGCAGGAGAGTGGCTGTAGCTGGGGTTAAATGGACTCTGTTGTCACCTGTTGGACCTTTTCCAGAGAGCTGGAAATAAGGAGTGTCTCACTGTAGGAATGTGGCAAGGGCTGCCCAGAGAGCACAGCAGCGGAAGCTGTGGGATGCTGCTGCTGCGTGCCCTGAAGCCTCCTTTCTGGCAGAGCCAGGCACTGGGGGATGTTGAAGTGTATGTGTATTTGCTTTAATATTTCATTACGTTTAGTCTGATGTTTATTAAAAATGTAAATCTGTTTCCTCAGCAAATGTAAGTTAAATACCAGGAGAAACATCCCAGCACTTGGAGTGTGCGTTCTCCATAGGGAGATGGAGGGGAGGAGAGGTGAGGGCTGGGAGGTGCCATTCCTGCAGCTCTCCTGGGGAGCAGGGCCAGGGCAGCGCTGTGTGTGAGGGAATTCGGCCACCAGAAAGCAAAGTCATCAGCTGCAGCTCATTGGGATGTGAAACCCGTGTGCTGGGTGGCAACCGAGTGCAATTTGTAGCTGCTGCAGGAACCCGGCCTCCACCTGTTTATAGCTACCACTATTATTAATACATTAAATAATTCTAGCACGGGAAATTACAGGACCCTTGTTGTGATTGCTAAGGAAATTAAATAAAGTGTCTGGCATGTCGCCTGCTCCCGATCTCCCTGATTGCTGCAGGTGGAGATGCACTGATGGGTCCTTTGCTTCTGATATGCAATGGCCCTGGGGCAGCCCAGGGTGGTGCTGGCTGCAGGGGCTTCACTGTGCCGTGCCGGCAGCACCGTGCCAGGCTGGGCATGGACAGGGATGGGGCAGGAGTTGGCAGCTCCAGCAGCACAGCCTGCAGGCAGCAGTGCCATAGCTGGGGGGCTCTACAGGCGATGCAAGCCTCCTCCTCAAGCAGGAGCAGGGAGAAGCATCTTGGCAGCACAGGGTGAGAGCTTCCTATGCCAGGTGTAGGAGGAGGGCCTGAGCATGGATGTGTGCACAGTGAGACCTGGAACCATCACGGTCTTTAGCAGAGAAACTGCGTGTGTGTGGCACAGTGCGAGGTGGTGCAGGACTGCGTGCAGGCAAGGGAAAGCAGCAAGTAATTGCACTCCCATCTCATTGCTCCCTGCAATTCCTTGCCATGGTGCAGCCAGCAGTCCCTGCTTGTCTCCAGCTATCTCATGCAATAACATCACCTGATGACTAACAAAGCTCATACATGTTTTGCACCTTTTTCTTTTCTGCCATTGCCGCATTGAAATAACCCGCTCTGCGAGGTGTGCTGGGAGGGGTTGCTGCACACACCGCATCCGTTTGCTTTGTTTCTCCACCCACCATACGTTCTTTTCTTCCCCTCTCATAGTGTGGACGCAATGCTGAAAACTTCGACCGGTTTTTCACTCGCCATCCACCCGTGTTAACACCTCCTGACCAGGAAGTCATCAGGAACATTGACCAGTCAGAATTCGAAGGATTTTCCTTTTTTAACTCTGAGTTTTTTAAACCTGAAGCCAAGAGCTAAGTAGCTGTGTAGATCTCATCTTCATCATCCAGTCCCAACTGCAGCTGTGGTGACATTGCATTCATGGTTTTTCTTTAGTAATACTACTAGAGTGACCATATTTCAAAGCCAGAAGTGTCTTCACATAATTTCGGGCATGCCTGAAGTGTAAGTGATGTGCAGTAAGTAAAAACAATGTTTTTATCGATTTTTATTTGTAGAAAATGGAAATGGTTTATTGGCTACCAGGTAAAATGGACAGGTGTGGGTCACGACAACTGGGAGAAATCTCTTCAACACGTGCTTTGATTTCTCTCTTCCCCTTCCAAGTCCTTTAATACGATCGTGAACGTTCCATCTGCAGCCTTCTGATCTTAGTGTGAGGAAGTGTTCCCTACCGGACCTCACCCCGTAGAGCCGGGGGCTGCGGGGCAGCTGGGGGCTGTGGGGCAGCTGGGGGCAGAGCTGGCTCGCCCTCTGGGTCTTCGGTAGCAGTGGTCAATGGCTGGGGAAGCAGCTCTGCTGTCAGCGCAGATTTCTCCTGATTGTGCAGTTTCCAGGTAGCAATTTTTTTAATCGAACGAAACGTATCCAGTTATAAGCAGGATATTTTTAAAGAGCTGCTGTAGATGCTTTCAAATCCATGGTCACCCTAGTAAATAGCACACAATGTTGGTTCTCATAGCAAAACTTTTTTTTTTTTTTTTTTTCAAATGCCAAAGCAATTGATGGAGTTTATTACCTGTGCTTTAAATGTGTCAAAAACAGTATTAACACGAATGAGATGCTATTTAACATTGAACAGTATTGTGAATTCTGCTGTGAAGCTTGTAAAGAGATGTTTCCACTAATATCCCAATTTTAAAAAGAAATGTCACTGGATATTTAAATCGCCTCCTTTTTATTTCTGGCATCAAAGACAAAGTTTCAGGATGGATGAATTTCTCTTGAAACAATAATGGCCTCACAGCTTCTTTTTTTTTTACTGTTCTGCAGACGTTGGTGGGCTGTCACTTTGTATCGACTTGCTTTAAGTTGTAATGTGCCAATTTATTATTTTTTTTCCAATACCGGTGGTGATAATAATTAATAATAATAATAAAAAGAAAGTAAGAAATACCGTAAGAGAAACCTGCATTTGTCTGGAAGCACCTGTGCAGCCCTGGCCTTTGGGTGGAAGCACCCAGCGCTCGCCCATTGCTTTCAGCATCCGCCCCAGCGCAGCGCCACGCAGGATGGAAGCGCCAGGAGTGCGCCGCATCACCGTGCGGCTGAGCCTGGTGGGATCTCACCTTCTTCCTCTGAGCACAGGGAGAGAAGCTTCTCCTGGCAGAGGGGGCTGCTGCTCAGTGGCTCTTTGAACGCCTCAAACGGAGACAATCGCAGAAAGCACTGAGGATTTCTGGAAGCTGTGGCCACGGTTATCTCAGTGCCGCTATCTCAGTGCGGCAGCGTGCGCTGTGCTGGTGACTCATCGCCCTGCCTGCTCGCTCTCAAAGGAGCAGTTGTTAAAAGCAATTGGCAGTTTCAGCTGAAGAGGGATTATGGGGCTCTTGCTATCCTCCCTCTTCCTGAATGCGTGCAGAATTTCCTTTCTGTCTTTGGAAACCCAGCTTCTGCTCAATTGCTGCAGTTGGGATCACTGCGGGAACTTTCCAAACAGCATTGGACGGCAGCAGCAGGAGCCGGTTCCAGCGGAGCATGAGGACAGGGACAGTCACTGTCCTGCTGCTCCCTGCCCTGCTCTGCTTCTCCGTACCTCCTGGAGTCCTGGAGCATTTCCAGCCATGAACCTCCCCTTCCTCCTCATCCCTGTTTGCCAGCTCTGTGTGGCCAAACTCCATCCGCTCATGGGCTGTTCATCATCTTTGGCAGAAGCCAACTTGCCAGCAATTTTGGATGAAGCTCAAGGTAAGAATTCAGCAGAAGTTGCTTTGCTGTGCCTGCAGCTGGGCACCGCTGGCTGTGCCAAGGCCTCAGAGCAGGGCAAGGAGGAGGCAGGGCAGGGGCAGCCCCAGCCCTGACCTGGCACTGCACAGCCATTTCTGCAGCCACTCACCCTAAGGACTCCTGGGTTGGGCACCCACTGCAGGGATGCAGCCCTGGCACCATCAGCACTGCTCTGGAAGGCCAAGGGCTGCAGTGCTCAGGAGCCAGATGTGCACATTGGATTCCCCTTTGCAACTCTCCTACTGGGTAGGACAGAATCATCTCAGTGCTTGTTGGCTCAGTAGCCACTTGACGGTTCTACAGCCTATGTACCAATGGGCAGAGCCCTCTGCCCGTTGCTGGTCCCACACTGACCCCTCCAGAGGCTGTCTTTTATCCAGGTCTGTCTAACACTTGTGTTTCTGCTGCTTTGCTCTTTATCTGCATCTGAAGTCTTCCCCTCCCAACTTCTGCACTATGCCCTGGATCCACCTCTGCTTCTTCTGTGTTGTTGGGAGGGGAGCATAGGGCTGCAGCACCTCTCAGCTGCCTCTCATCCAAAGGGAAGAACCCAGCCAGGACTGTGACAGCAGGGCTCATGGCTAACAAGATTTCATGTGCACATCCTGGCTTTTCTCCAGCTTCGTCTTTGCTCCTTGAGCTCCATCTCTGTGCTTCTTCCTACCTTGTCTTTTCTTGGACATCTTTGGCTCTCTTTACCTTCTGATCTGGAAAAGTTCCCACGTGATTCTCCCATTCTCCCCTTGCAGAGCACTGTCCCCACAAAGACACTGTGATCCTGGGCCACCTCTCAAGGTTGGATTCATCTCCAGAGGGTCTCCAGATGTGGTTGCAGGGGAGGTGGGCTGGATGATTTGCCATATTCTGCTGTGGCAGCTGGGCCAGGAGGATATGTGGTGAAGGCACAGCTCATTGCCCGTGTATTCCATCAGTGAGGAAAGCTGGTGGCTATGATGGCAGGCAGGAAGCGGTTCTTGTGGTGACGTGACAGCGCAAGTACAACGGTGCTGCCCCTCCAGAGCCTTCGGCAAGAGCTGGCACCACGAACAGAGCTGGCACCCTGGTGCTCAAAGGCAGAGAGGCTAAAGAAAAGCATTTGGCAGGTTCCTACATGGCACCAAGTGTAGCCCCTGGTTCAGCCCAGTGAGTGCTGGCTGCGGGACTTGCGAAGTATCTCAGCACAGTCCTGCCAATGGGACTACAGTTCTTATAGCACGTTATCAGCGTTAATTAAGACCATACCTTTTGGATGGTTTTCAATTTTGCTTGTTTGTTTGTTTGCTTGCTTGCTTGCCTACGATGTAGCTGCAAAATTGTTCTTTTTGTGACATTAAAATGATAAAAGGTTGCATACGTGGACTTTTTGTTCTTGGAGGTTTTTATGTATTTCTTATATACAGCCCTGCAGCAAATGACATCCTCAAATTAAATCAGTAAAACACTGTGTTGATCAATACCATACCGTAGAGGAGCCTAAATAGTGATGATGGTGAGAAGTAGAGCTCCAGGCACCAGGACCCCTCGCAGCTGCTGGTTTGGCGCCAATTCGGCGCGACGCTGTCCGCGGTGCTGATCCGTCCCGCAGCGCCCGCGGCCCCGCTCCCTTTGCCGAAGGCCGCACGGCCCGCGCTGCCCTCTTTAACTCTGTGCTTTCCGTTTGACAGAAGGACAAACGCGACACTTCCAACTTCGACAAAGAGTTCACCCGGCAGCCTGTGGAGCTCACGCCCACCGACAAACTCTTCATCATGAACTTGGACCAGAACGAGTTCGCTGGCTTCTCTTACACCAACCCGGAATTTGTCATTAACGTGTAGGCAACGGCACGGACGCCACCTCCCTGCTCCCGCAGCCCCAAACTCCAGCTCGCCCTGTAAATACCACACCAGTCTTCCGGGATCAGCAGTGCGTACATCCACACCCCGGCACGCAACGAGCGCTTGTTGTAGGAGGCCTCTGTGTGTGTGTGTCACCCGCTAGCTTGGTTGCCCTTGCTGGAAGCGCGCGGGGTTTTGAGTCAACAAGCAGTAATACTTCTAGGAACTGTAGTTGGTGGTGACTAATAGAGTTTTTAAACAGAAATATACCAAATTGCTACGGTCTTTGTAATTTTCGAAATCAGATGCTGAAATTCCTGTGAACTTAGGTATTCACCAATTGTTGCCATTGAATGCTAAGCATGGTTGATATTTTAAACCATTGTGCTGAAGCTTGCAATGACTGTGAACGTGTCTTAGAGGAGCCTTTTGTTTGAGACATGGATACATTTGATCAGTGTGGAAACCTCTGCTTGTAGACATCTCTCAATGCCTTGTACATGCGGTCACACCGGCTCGCCGAGGCTGTCTTCCTCCCCAGCCTGCTGTAAGCGTGCGTTCCACCACATCCCCTCCTCTTACTCAGGCATTAAGACTACAAAATGAATTCCATTAATGTTCTTGTAAATCAGAACAAATCTTTTTCTAAGTGAAAGGTAGGATTTTTTTTTTTTTTAACATCTGGAACAGTTTGCAGTTTTGATATAGTCTGTCAGCACTCCCATAAATCCTTCTCCTGTTTTGTTTTTTTTTTTTTTTTTTTCCACAGACACTGTCAAAATTTAACAGCTCTGTAAAAGATATTAATATTCTACCAAAACAAAACACATTTATATTCTCCGTTTACCAACTGAAAACACGCCCACTTGAAAGGGGCTGTACTGAGGGCTATTTATAAAGGTAACTTTTGTACTTTATACCCTCTGCTACTATCTTAAAGGCTCAAAATCATGAACTTTGCAGGCATCCCGGCTTACCAGATTTCAGGCAAAATTCCTGGGGATTTTGTTCAGTAACCCAGGGCCTTCTGTATGGTTTCAAAAATCCCAGCCCAGAGGATACTGCTGTGCTGCAGACACATCTCCTGTGGTGCTGCCTCGTTCCCCTCCTGGTGCACGCGAGTTTGGTTGGTTTGCAAACCAAGCATGTATATTCTTTCAAACCTCGACCAATTCTAATGTAAATACACTTTGCTTCATGAATACGGGGGAAAAGCGGGGGCGGAATTTTATGAATCACAAGGAATCCTATCGAGGAGATTCTGGTTTGTAGATCTTTTGTAAACATCCAACTCTACCGTTTGCAATTATTTCTTTCTTCCAATGATTCCTGAAATGAAAAGGCTGCTGGAAGCTGGAGCTGTGCGTGGCCGAGCCGGCCCTGCTGCTCGCTTTGGGATGTGTGAGCTCTGTCTGGAGTTCAGGTGCTGAGCTGGGCTCAAGAAAACCAAACAAAACACAGCAAAACTGCAAATTGTGCCAGATGTGCAAGGGAGCTTATGGGCAACTTTGCATCATGCTATGACCAGGGCGGTGAGAGGTAGCTTCTGATGGGAGTGCTCATAACTCCAGCACACGTCTCAGAAGACATCTCACCATCTCCTGCAGATCACAGTTGATGTTCAGAGCATGTATGTTACTGTAACTTTCAAGTCTGCTGCTGCAGAATTAGTATTCCTTCAATGGTGAATGTTTCCAATTTCTATACCTTCAGCTCTGAGGATGCTCCCATGGTGCAGTCGCTCAAGGGATGCTGTGGTGCTGTGGGCCTGACCCCATGAGAGCTGCTGCAGAGGGAGGGATCCCAGAACCTGGGGCAGGAGCCACACTTCTGCACGGAGCAGCTTTTCTTCAGCACTATGTCCAGGGTAGGGTGCAGGGTGTGAGCATTGCTGACACTGTCCACTCTGTTATGTGCAAAGCTCTTAACTTAAAGTTTATTTCCAGATAACCTGATTCTTCTATGCAGAAATGTAAAATGGGATCTACCCTGCACAGATGCTGGGATCTGTGTGAACTCCTGCAAGGAAGGGTAGAGTGGCAGTGGCTGACTCATCTCTTGCCATGATTTGATGATTTAATCTTTAGTGCCGGATGGGGAAAGCAGTACTGCAGGAAGAGACTCAGATCCAAGAGCCTTCAGGAGATGCTGAAAGGCACTGGGTGCTCTGCCACTGACACTGAGTGGGGTGTGGGCTGCCTTGGGGGACTCGCTGTGGGGCAGGGGCAAAACCATCTCCAGTGGCTGCTCTTCCCCACTGCTGCTACGGAATAGGAAAGGGCTGTTGGGGCCAGGGTGTGAGGGCTGTGAAATGTATCTGGTGTGCCATGTTCTCAGGGTGGTCTCAGAGTGATGAGGCTCTGGCACTGTTGCCTAGAGAGCCGTGGGTGCCCTGAGCACCTGAGCAGCCTGAGCTGGCAGGGGCAACCAGCCCACAGCAGGGGCTGTGAAGTCCCTTCCAACCCAATGGTGCTGTAATTGTATGGAAATTTCATGTAAGGCAAGGCAAAGGGCTGCTTGTCCTGCACTGCTGCATCCCGCAGGCCATCCCAAAGCACAGCTGCAGATGGAGCAGGAGTCTGCAGGCTCATAGAGACAAGGGAACACAAGGGAAGGGGGAAGTGACATGGAGCAGGGCAGCAGGGACTGCTCGCAGGCAGAGGCAGCAGGGAGGCTGTGTTGGGTCCCAGTTTGGTCCCAGGAGCAAATGAAGAGCCACAATATCTAGCACTGAGTGCCAGGCTGCGGGGTTGTATCTGGAATGTGGAGCTGAGCCTTACGAACCCAACGTGCTGCAGCTCCTCTGCTTTTGCTGTCTGCGGAACTTGTATCAGCAAAGGCAGCAAGAAGCGTCTTGCTCCATGCAGGGAAGTGTCATCCAAGCTGTTTATTTCTGATCACATTCAAACTGGCAATTAAAACAAGGAGGGAAAAAAGAAAAAAAAAAAAGAAAAAAAAAAAAGAAAAAAAAAAAGAAAATGTTTATTGTTGAACAGTTTGTGTTTGTGAATTTGATTTCACCTGCAAGTATTTGATGACTTTTCTACATCCTAGACTACCTGCTGTGTGTTTGTCGAAGGATTCTCATAAAGACCTCCTTTTAGATGGGCATATACTCTTTATTCTATTTGCTGCATGTTTGGAAAACATAAAATAAAATATATAATTTTAAAGAAACCTTGTGCAGTTGCATTTCTTTGCCTGGAGGGCTCAGTTCGTACATGGGGAAGGGTCCCAGAGGGTGACTGGCTCTGGCTGCTGCTCTGTGGTGTGGCCCCAGGAGCAGATGCTGAAACCTTGCAGCACCTTTGTAATAAAGGTGCAGATCTGTACAGAAAGAGAGCATCACCAAAAGCACAGGAGCGTGGTCCAGGACTGGAAACCTACAGCAGGAGCTGTACTTAAGGATGCACATAGACCACAAGGGAAGGAAAGTGTTGGTTGTTTGGCTTTTCAGCTATTTTCTGACTAAGGCTAGGATAAGTTAACAGTACTGCAGGTGCTCTTTCAAGCACCCTGTGAGCACTCCATGGCATCACAGCGTGCAGGGGGTTAGGGGGCGACTTTGGGGCATGCAGGTTCCCATCTCTCCCTGCTCCCCAGCAAGAGGCCTGAGCATTCTGGTTTGATGTCTCTGCACACACAAAGGCTGATATCTGGGGTGAGATTGGTTAGAGGAACACTCCAAGGTGGCTGGCAATGCCAAAGCCAACCCAAGGGCAAAGCTGGGGTGTGACCACAGTGAGGAGAGCAGGCAGGGACAGATGGGGGCCACCAGGGCTCTGTTGACCATCCCTGCCCGTGTGGCTTTGGAGGCCTGTGTGGCCGCCAGAGGCTGCCCCTGATGGCATAGGGACAATCCCTCAAAGCAAGAGAGTGCAGTGGGATGGGGTGGCCAAGGGCTGGACTTCTCTCGTGTGACCCCAGTACACGATCTCAGCAGTGCAGTGCCTGCAGTGCTGTGCCCCTGTCGGAAACGCTCCTGAGCTTCAGCCATTCTGGCTTCTGCAAGTGAAACATTTGGTTTTGTGACACTTTCCTTAATTATGGGAGCTAATGACAAAACCATTGTGACAAATGACTCAGCTTTTGATAGTGAAGTTAATTAATTCTGAAGTTAGATTCTCCATCAGAGTATCTGGAAAAACCCGATTAAGAAGTCTGCTTACCCAGTGTGACGTGGGCAGCAGAAACCTCAGTGCCTGTGACAGCCCAGGTGAAACCCTCCCCACCGGGGCCAGGGGGCGATTCGGTCAGAGCAGGGAGAAGAAAGGCTGAGCATGAGCATGGCAAATGCCTCCCTTTTCTCTATCCATCAAAGGCATCTGGGGGAACGCGGCCTCATTAGTGTTTGAATGAGTGACCAGCAGCAGCTCTGCGTTACACGCTGACCTTCAAGAGCCGTCTCCCTGAAGCCATCTTTCATCTCTTTCATTTGCATTACAATCCTGTTTGCCTCATTATTCGTTATCCGCTTCTTCTTCAAAGAATTTAAATGGAATCAATTAAATTGTGGTGGGTTGGAGCAGCAGCAAACCTTCGATTGGTGCTCAGGGTGATCCAGCTGGATTCAGCCTTCAAAATATCTCTTCATCTACCGCTATTTGTTCCTCTGTTACTTGTATGCTACAGTTGCCTTACAGAATCCCTTTGATCTTCCTCCCTCCCACCGTCCCAGCACACCACGCTCCGCACAGACGCCGCTCTCCCTGTGACCTTGGGAATGGGATTCCCTAATCCCTTCCATGGGCTGCGGCCAGGCTGTCCTTTGGTGCTGCTGTGTTGGGAAGAAGCTGACCTGTACGTTGTTCCTGGAGCCCTCACGGAGCAGCTGGGAACCCTGGGTGCTGGCATGGAGTTTGCTGCCCCGTGTCATCTGCCTCCCCGCGCCGGGCTTGTTTTGTCCTCCCAGTATGGGAAAGGGGTAAAAAAGATGCAATTGTGGTGCATGCCAGCAGTGCATGGGAAAGCAGAGGTGTGGACAAAGCAGCACAGCCTTCAGCATGCAGCAGCTGACGGCTATTCACCCGCGTCTCCAGATAATCCACATGCCTCTCATTTGCCCATGCATGGCCGCTCCTGCGTAGCCTGTGCATGTTCCCATGATAGGCAGCCTTAATAAGAGAAGGTTTCTGTTTCTCTCCCCTGCTATTTTTATTGCTATCAAACTGTAGGAAGCCCAGCAGGGAGCTGCAGAGCCGGTAGGCAGCTGCACAGGCGGGCAGCGTGTGAGCCGGACGCACTGCAGACAGCGGGCAGAGGGATGCTGCACCATGAATACGTCCCAGCAAAGTCCTTATCTCATGTCCCCCCCCCCCCCCCTGCTGGGGTGGCCAGAGGCAGCTGAGCCAGTGAGGCCACAGCACAGAGAACCAACCCAAACCCAGTTGCACACAGGGTAGGGATGTGCCAATCTCACTGCTGGGTCCCGTTAGCACAGGACTGCACCCAATGCTCCCAAAGCATGTGCAGATAAAAATAATCCATGCGTAGGAGGGAGGAAGGATGAACCCACTTATAGGAAGGGGAAGGATGAAGCCATGTGCCAAATGGTTTGCAACCCCCGCCCCTGGGAGCCTGAGGAGCAGGAAGGTGCAGGCAAGGCAAGGTCAGAGCTCAGCAACGCACTGCATTGCTAACAACCTCAGCTCACCACGGATCAGCATCTCTCTTCCTTCAAGGAAAGAAATCTAATCCAGTGAGGGATTATTTCTGACTACCTTCTTTCTGTCACTTTGCCAGTTTAAAAGCAACAGAGCTTTCATCACTTGAGTTGGAAGGACAAAGCCAAACAGATCTTGGTTTAGGACATTTTTGTCTGCAAGGACTGCTTGTTTTTTCCTGCACAACTCAAATCTTTGCAGCAGACTCTGGATTCTGTTATTTATTTCTGCTTTGCCCAGCTCAGAAGGGCACAGGCCCACAAGCAGGTGCCTGCTGACGGACAAAGCAATGAGCTGCAGGGAGCAGCTGGAGGGGACAGGGATGTGCCATCACAGCAAAGCCCTGCAGAGCCTGAGCTGTGTGCCAGGGCAGTAAGGCCCCAGGTCCTTGCTGGCTTCACAGCCCCTCGCACATTCCCTAGGTCCCCCTGTGCTGATGCAAGGGGCAGAGCTCCACGCTCACTCCTGGGCCTGGCTCCGCCATGCAGTGAAGATTGGAAAGGTGCAGGGCTTGGCAAAGGGGGTCCCATCCAGGGACCACAGCAATTCGAGACATGGACTTTGATTCTGTTGGAGCTCGCTTTGTTAAGAGCCTAGGAAACGGTACATGTGCACCCTGCACACACCTACACACACGATGTTAAAATAACACAATTAAGGCTGCAAAATCCCCCACTCGGAATGCAATTTGCAGCCCCTTCTCTGTAGGTGTGAGATCTTTTTGCTGCCTCCTCTCCGGGGCAGCTGCCCGCGTGCAGGACGGGGGCTGTGCAGGGCGCTGCTGCAGGGCCGCAGGCAGTGGGGGGTGACGTGTGACACGTTGCTGAGGCAGCATCCCTGAGTGGCACCCACCAAGAGCTTGGGTGGATGCTTCTGATCAAGCTCCCCAAGGGCCCACCTCTTCCTCCTCTTCAGAGGCCAATGTCCACCGTTCTATCCCGCTGGTGGAAGTGCAGGGGGGCACAGCTGCACTGCAGCTTTCCTGCTCAGCACGGCAGCAAACACAGCGCGGGGCCCATGGCAGAGCAGCGCATCAACAGCCATCGCAGCAGCACACGATAGCGTGACGTCGTAATTAGAATGCCCCACCTAATGAGTATGCATAAAGGAGGTGATCTAGGGTTGTGGAAGGTTCTTAATTTTCTTACTTCTCAATACTTCATTTTTGGTATCCTTCATAGTTTTCTGTATGCATTTTGGAAGTAAACAATTAGCATTTACATGGAGGTGTGTACAAATGGAGCTGGGAAGCACACACTATGGGGTAAAGCATGCATTCCCCTGTCTCACACGAAGCCCCTCAAAGACTATTAATCGGAGAGGTGGATATGTTATAGGGCTTCTTCAAAAGGTCGCATGAGTCATAAGCTCATCCAACTGGCTGCAAAAATGTTTGAGAGAGATGAGGAAACAGCAGAGAGAGAGAGAGAGAGGGTTTTACTGCAGGCAAACAATGAGGAGCGTGATGTGGGAGACACCCCCGGGTCTAATGTCTGTTTCCGGGCCCCCTGCTCTGCTCGGGCACTCGGACAGGTGATGGACCCGGCTCCCCCGGGCAGGTAGCCGTGCTGGATGCGGGAGGTGGATCTACTGTCGGGGGGAGCCCGGGGCATTGCTGTCGGGGGGAGCCCGGGGCATTGCTGCGGTGTCCCCGCCAGGCACACAGGTGTTCGGATGGCGCTCGGAGCGATGTCCCGGGGGGG